>NC_090884.1:1190805-1203305 GCF_036669925.1 Montipora capricornis | reverse complement strand
GAGTATTTCCTTGCGACAACCCGCTGACCAAAGAGCCTAAGGACTCTGGGCACGAGATTGACAGGAAAGACCAGCAGACGGGCTCTCTGATCTTTCCTAGAATCAGGTGGCTGGGTGGAGTGGGTAACTATCACGCAGGTTTTTCCAAAGTGTACTGTGCTGCGGATAAACAGGCTCTGATATTCACGCGGCTTTTCGGAATATTTGATTCCTCCAGTCGCTGGGCTTAATGCTTATATAAAGGTGCGGATCTGATAAACAAGAGAGGGTCTAATATTGCGATGACAGCCGTTCAAATAACTCATTTGCACTTTCTTTGTTGTGAAACATGGTGAAAGTGCAAATGAGTTTTTGCACTATTTGAACGGCTGTCATCGCAATATTAAATTTACCATTGAATTTGAACTTTAAGAGTCTATTTCGGAAATTGCTAGGATGCTGAAAAAATCGAAATGACATCATGTAATCAGGCAGGAGTACCTAGTAGAAACTCTTGAAAAGCAAACTCCTTTTAGACCGTCATTTCATGTTCCAAAGCTGAAAGTCTCTTAGATTGCTATCAGTACCAGTTGAGCCGCATGCTTTTGTTTCTCTCGCCTGCGTGAAAAACAAGGTCGACTCCAAAGCGCGTGACCAACATCAGTCTTAGGTCCCGTACATACGTTTCGGTGTCATCGAAAACGCATCGATCGATCCGTGTCCACACTACCGCTGTCGCAGCGTTTTCAACTGTCCACACTAAAACTCTCGTTAACGCTTAATGACACTGCTGTGTCGTTGGTTGACCAATATGTGCATGCTCCAAAGAGATACGGCTGCAATATTTTCGGCATTTCCCGCCAATGCGTATTTGAAAATTGAAAACAACTTTATTTTGGCTAGCTTGTTTTGTTGCAAAATCTTCTGGACCTTCGATATGGTGTTCCTGCTCCAGAGCTATAAATGGGAAGCTCTTAAAAACAATACAGTTTCTTCTTCTATGAAAAACCAAGATAAGGTTGAATTTGAATCCACTTTCGAGAGCGTTTTCAAATCGATGCGGTTTTGATGAATACGCCGGCTCAGCGTTTTAGTGTGGACAGAAGGCCAAAACGCATCGAAATGTGTGCGTTTTCAAACGAAAAAGGAATTACTGTGGACAGGGCCTTAGCCTGTGCAAAGACACCCCATTTCCTCAGAAAAATTCGAAAATTTCAGAGAGGAGAGGGCGTCCTTTCACAGGACACCCAAACCCTGGGATTATGGTTAACCCAGGGATACCGATACCTGGGTGGCCTTGTTCCCCGGTTCCCCGGGGGAAGGGGGGGGGGTATGTGCCGCTGTGAAGGGTATGGTTTTCAAGCAGTTTACTCTAGGATAGAGGATATAAATCATAGCCTTTCGGTCTAGAATAGGGTATCCTTTTTCACGAAACTGACCAGTTGGTTGAAGATTTTATCAAGAGTAAGGAAACCAGAAATTCCAAACTCAAGAATATAAAAAAATCAAATCGGCAAAGTTTAAGTTTACGTAATTCAGCCTCAACAGTGTCAATAAATGGCTATCATGAAACACGTCTGTCAAGAATCGGAATTTAGACGGAAATCGGTGGGAGTTTACTCTAGTATAGGGTAGCAAAATTCAGCTGAACTACATAGCTCTGGTATAGGCTAAGGGTTTCAGGGTCCAAGTGGCACATCCGGTATCCCCACCCAGAAATTCCTAAGGTGCCCCCAACCCCCTTCCCCCGGGCCTTGTTCCCCGATTTCATGTTCAATATTCCCAGAATTCAGACTAGTTCTCCTCCATGATATTGATTATCGAAACAAAACGAAGCTCAGCTAAGATCCCAGAGGATTAGTTAGCAAGCGCCGAAGACTTTAACTTCTAGGGGGTTCTGGGGAAATTCTCCATCAGAAAATTTTGAATCTTGAAGCTCGGAAATGCTACTTTCAGCATTCTCGACGAGATATCAAACAATAAACGTGGAACGACCGTAAAAGGACAGATGTTTTACTTCTTATTTGTATTTTTTGCTTGGAATTGGGGGAGCTAAAGCCCCCCCTAGTCCCCCCCCGTCTCCGCCGTCCCTGATGTTCCCTACTTTTTGATCCCTCAAATCGGTTTTACGCACTTTCTCTAAGATAATTTTTCCTTGTTCCACTGTGCCGCAGGTCAAGAGCATCATTTATTTATACTACTGGATTAAAAAGTGTTAATTTCATCTTACATTAAAAAACCCTGTATTGCAAAACTTGAACTAATAAGTGCATTCAATTTATTCGCTTGTTATTCATAAGAAATCAACGGTCAGCTTGAGCAAGAACTCAAAAGGTTCTTGACTTGGTGACACGTTGTTTCTATTGCGCAAGCTCAAGGCAGTTCTTGAAGGGTCAAGATCAATAACGTGGTGTCATTTTGTGTTGTCTTTTATTTTAATCAAGTCGAAATGACATGGGAGGAATATTGGTTGCTCAAACAGTTCCGATGACCTTGTAATTTGTTCGAGGAAAGGTAATAAGCCTGGAGAAGATCTGATGCTGCAGTCAAACGTGTTTTGCATATCGTGGTAACGCCTCCGCGATGATAGGTTTCCTAATTTTTTGTGTTTTGACGTCTGACATTTCATTGAGATCCTCCTATCATAATTCCGACTGCGTTGAAACCAAGCAATCCGTGTTGCCTTATTAAAGATGTCGCTGGTAGTTTCAATGAGATTTTATATATTTGAATGAACTGAACTTTGGCGCATAGACATCGATGAAACTTTAACGAATTACTTGAGTAAATTGGCAGCTGGAATAGGGTTTGATTCGTGTTGGAAGGTAAGGACTGTAACACCTTAACTCATTTCATAGTTAGTTTATAAGATTATTAGCTGGGAATAACAGCTGGTGAAGTTGTTCAAAGGTATAATCATTTGTATTCGTGATTTTTCGACGGAGGAGAGCTATTTTAAAGACCGGTCGTTGCTGTATTAAAATTAAACTAATCTATCAAATCAATATTAGTAAGGTTCACCGATCGAAAAGTTGAACGGATCCCAAAATTCAATATTGGTAATAATCTCTGTGAAATTAACCTTCAAGTTTTTGTTATGTACCATGGCCACCTTGTTAAGAAGGACAAAAGTTGAAACCCAAACCGAAACCAGTCTTGATGTTTACAATTCAAATAATTTTAAAGCGACTCAGTACTTCAAAATTCAATGAACAACATGAACTCGCCAGGAGGTTCATTCTCTGGGGACTTTTTTTTCCGGAAATACGTACGATAACTCCAACTCCTCTTAGGGCCAATTTACACGGTACGACTTTGTCGCATGCGACAACGGCTTAACATGATTTACGATTGTTGTGTACGTCAGAAAAAATGTCGTAGCATTTTAAAACATGTCTTAAAACGCTGCGACAATAGTAAGTCATGTCGTAGGCCTGTCGTGAGCTTGTCGCATGCGACAAAATCGTATCGTGTAAATCGGCCCTTACATATCTACGCCCCCGAGGTAACCTGATATCAGAGCATCTAATTGAGTCAGCAAAATGGATCCGATTTGCCCTTTAAATTTACCAAGACAGCTATGAACTATCACCCTTCGGTGGAGAGACAGAGAGTAGCGCAAGCTGGCCAAACTTCGAACATTAGTTTTAATTAACTTGTCACGATTTTTTAAAAATATAATTTATCTCAATTAATAACTAAATGATCGTTCCTTAATTCTAAAATCTTTGTTCAATACAAAACAAAATAACATCAACAATAGCATTATAAAGATTGAGCTGCCCCTGAAGATTTTTAACTTTTCTGTTGCTGTGGAAACGACAACATAATCATATATACTTAATCCTTCATGACGAACAAAAAATATATAACTTCTCAAGACATTTATATTTAGTAAAGCTTATGCTTAAAATATTTTGTGATTAGACATAAAAGTAGAAACTGGGAAACAGTGGGCATAAAAAATCGCACTGGTTTGCACTGTGTTCGATGCAGGGTAAAGCATTTGGACCTATTATTGAGACAAAAGACACTGGAGAAAGATGAAGGAGTTGGGCACGTTTCATGTGATTGCGTTGTAATTTAAGGAGTAGTGTGACCTCGAAAATGCTTGTTCTCTAGAATATCCTATTGCGAAAAAATGTTCGCTGACTTTCTAGTGATTGCTACGATATGTGTTAATTACAATGTCTTAGAAAGTTTCAGTGGGACTTGCTTTTTGAATATGCAAATATATGTATATAGTGTGCTATAAAACGTGTTGTCACGCATATTTCGAATAAATCGGGGTTCTTATTTTGCTCTTCCCACTGCGGTTGTGTTGCGATTGAAATACTAATTAATTATTATAGTATAATACTAATACTCAATAACGTTGAGGGCTGATATGGTAGAACTAGATACATGGTTAAAAAGTCATTGCTAAAAATAAGGTTGACTTCTCGGTTTTTAATTAAGAAAACCAATATTTGCCAAACGTTAACAGTGATTTTTCGGTAGTTTCGCGACTTTTGCTCTCTCCTTAGAGCCTCGACTCGCTTCAATTGTTACCTTCTTGTGGGCAGATTGTTGAAACAAACCCGAGATGTTTACGAAGGAAAAATCCAATGACAGCATCATAGAGATTCCCATGGAGAACTTTGGAACGCCTAAAAACAAAGTAGCCCTGGCTACGGGTTCACACGAAGATCTTATGAAGCCAGGCACAGATGAAGACGACGACAAACAGTATTCAATTCGATATTTATTTCTGGACTTTTGCGAATATACTTCTGGACACGGACCACCGCGAATCCTAGCCTCGAAGCAATTGATTAGAAAAATATTTTGGACTGTTCTATTCCTCGCAGCATTAGTGGTGTCCTTGTGGCAGATTAGCACCTTGTTCGAAAAATTTGAGGCGCGACCGTTGGCTACTCATGTGGCTATTCAACACGAAACGGTGAGTAAATCAATAATACTCCAGTTTAACACTCGTCAAGTACGGTTGTTCTGAAAAACGCTCCATTTTGGTAAACAATATTCCGTCACGTTTCAATAACCTGAACGGAAATTGCTCATCACGGACACGACACGATCAAGTGCAGTGACGTAATAACCACAATAGCCCATCATGCTCCACCCTGTGCCCCGCAAAACTGTAACATACCACGCGATAAATTGGTTTACTTTGTTTCGTGATCCTCGGTAATTCCAAACTAGTTGATCAGTCAAATAAACTTGAAATAGCTCAATAATTATAGCGATGTTCATTGTTCACAAGCAGTGCTTTTGATATTCAAGTTTGCCGAACACTGAACGAAAGACTGCGTCGTTTTTTGAGCAGCTAATAAATAAACCTCTGAGTCCAGGTTTGCAAAGCCAAATTAAACTAATTCCGGATTGCTGGAAACTTAAAAGTTAGTTTATTTATTTCCTGATCAAAAAAATTTCCACAAGATTTTTAGTCTTCTATTTTGACTTTGACTTTTGCTTTCCTTTAACATAAAATTACAAGAATAAGGCTTTTTTGACGAGCAAATTTCAAACCAGAGAAGTAGATTTAATCGCGGATTGGTGTTAATCGGTTTATGAACAACTGGGCCCTGGGTGGCACTTCATAGTGATTTGCATTGCGTTCGCGTGAAACGACATGCAAACTGCAGGTTGATGCTTGTTATAGAAATTAACGTGAAAGTTGTTCGCTTATTTCCGAGTGGACTGGATATCCGCATCTAACACAAGAAATGGGATAGCTGACGTCATCCTGACGTTTTCAGTTTTTGGTTTATAGCAATGGGTTACGTCACGCGAAATATCACTTTAGCCAACACGCTGTTGTCTTCAAGTGCAGATGTTAACCATCTCCCAATTAAGATAAAAATATGATCGAATTGTTTTCAGTACGGGTTGTTTGCAGCAAAACCCTTAAGAGACAAAATAACAACAGCGAAACGAACAAATCCTGGATGACAACAAAAGAATCTAACTGGAGATTTATTGTTTCTGTCCCCCAAAATGGTGGTTTTGACATATCGAGCAAACAACCAATAGCATTCGAGCTCAGATATTTACTTACTCTTCTGATTTATTACCAAAGGTAACTCTTTGTAAGCGGTGCAATTGTAAAAGCAACTGGCTGCCAAGAGATAAAAGAATGGGAAAATTAAAGCCGCATTATTGTTTTTCAAAGTACATTGCTTGCAAAACGCATACAAGAGGCACTGAAGTTTTGTCCCATGTAACCCACATTTATTCATTTATTTTTCTTCAAACAAGGAGAAACATACTTCGTGACTATAAATTTTGGCGCCCTTAGGCAATCACCTCACCTCACCTATCCTCTTCGCGCTCTGTTGCGCATAAGGCCGCAAAATTTTGGCTCCCTTGGGCAATAATGGGCCTTTATTCACTCGGCAGCCATTTTGAGTCCGGAGGAACTTTTGTTTTTGCGCACCGAAACTCGTTTCCAAATATTTCAACTCGAGGCTCGGGGTACGAAATCTGTAGGCCACTTTGGAAAATATCATAATACTCTTTGTTTATCCGCCCAAATTTTGCATAAGCATTGTTTTTGTTTTCTCTTGGGCCCATTTTAAGTCCCAAGAGAAACTGGAAACAATGCTTATGCAAAATTTGGGGGGACAAACAAAGAGTATTATGGTATTTTTCGAAGTGGCCCATTGTCTATGGCCAATATGGCCGCCGCGCGAATAAGGCCCGTGTAATAAGTATTCTAAGATCCTCTGACTATCTGAGACTATTATTACATCCTATAGTCAGAAATCATATAGTTATTACACAAATTATTTTGTTATCCCAGCTTGTTCTTACGACAGGTGCTAATGATCAAGACCCAACTGAGTGAGTTTGCAGCCTTTGTTTTTCTTTATGCTTACGCATGCGTCGCCAGTTAGAACTAGGCCTAAGAATTTTCGAACTTCACGGGTCATAACATTTTTCCACTTTGTGTTTTTCTGATTACTGTTTCAGAGCCTTGATTTTCCTGTTATTACAATCTGTAACTTCAACTCTTTGAGATTAAGTGCCATTGAAGAACTTCCAGAAGAGTTGAGATCTGATATAGAAACGCGTGTCCAGGAGCTTAAGAAAGGTGGGAAAATAATAAGACTAATAACCGCTTATATTTGCGAGTTTATTTTTGCTGTTCTCACCATTGCTTGGAAAGTTCCATTTTTTTTCGACCGGGTATTCGCCTTTTCTCTTGTTCTCAACTGAAAGCAATATTTGAGTTGACCGACTATCGTTAGTGCTCAACTGTTAAACAATTCTTTGTTGTCACTCTTTATATATTTACTTACAATAAAATCGCTAAATGAGAACTAACAGAAACACGCACATAGAAATCGGTACAAGGGAATTCAAAGACATTTTGTACAGAATTTAATCTTCGTTTTTACTCGGCTGTTTTAAAATTTATTTTTGAAGAATTAGTTTGAGATTCCAAGTGGCGGCTGTTTTTTTTAGCTATAGTAAATATATTAAACCAAGAGAAAATGAGGGGACAGAGAGGGAGGCTCAGGGCGTTGGCCGGGATATGTCATGTTCACGAAAGTTATTTTTAGACGAGCGAAGTCTTTGTTCTAGCGGAAGTCTGTCTTCCGAGACGTCCGCATACACAAACGTCAAGTCCACTTCGTCCGCCATTAGATGAAATCTTTGCTTTTCTTTCAAACCTCAGACTGAGGTTGACCTGCATGCAAGACTTCCACTCGTCTAAAGATAACTTTCGTGGACATGACATATCCCAAGGGCTAGACCGGGAGCCTCCCTCTCTGTCCCCTCATTTTCTCTTGATTAAACATAGCCTCCGCTGACAAATGAAAATTAGGAATTGACACTGTAAAAGACTTTACGTTTCCACTGATGATCAACCACACGATTCTGATCACAACGGCATATTGAAGATAAAGAAGAAGCAAAAAAAAAAAAGAAAGAAACTTAAACAACAACAACAACACAGCTATTGCAAAAAGCCGAGCGCGCACTCGCCCACAGTCCACGAACGCCTTTGCCGTTGTCAAGTAAAACTCGTAACTCCAATGCTTATAGGAATTAATGAAGAATCGATCGTGTTGTTTCTCTTTAAGGTGGTGGAGAAAGCAAACGTCGAAAAAGAGCGACGCGAGGAGACCCAACGCCAGACCCCTTATTAGATACCCAATTCTCTGAAGAAGAGGAGGAAGGATTTGAAAATCCTGATGCTTTGGACTCTGACTTCAGAAGTAGAGAAGAGTTGACTATGATTATGGCCCAGTTTGACGATGAGGAACTTATTCCTTTTGGTCAGGACTTTGATGCCCTTTTTGTATCTTGTACATACCGTGGTATATCATGTAGGTGAGTACTAGGAAAAATGATCGATAAGGTGTTCATTTTTGCATTGATTTTCACTGCATTTACAATACAGCAGCAGGGTTGAGCTGATTGGTGACCGAGGAACAATGCATGCTTAAAATACAAATAAATACAACGGAATCAAACGGATGCATAGGCTCGATTTTCTGACCGCACTCTCTCGAGACCTGCTGCATGGTAATGATAGCCCAACAGGTGTTGGTCAAACGCAAAGCTTAACTGCGAACTACCCAGAATATCTCACGCGTGTGATCGTGCGACATGAATTCGTGAGCTCAGAATTTCAAGCCTGGCGCCCCAAAGCCCACGTAAATTCCTCTACAAAATCAGAAATATGCAGTAAAATACACAAAAATGCGAGAAAACTTTTGACCCATACATTGCCAAAACTTCATGAATTCCTTCTTTCTTACGGATTTTTATTGTTTTAAAAGTCTATTTTCTCCTTTAGAAATTTTTCAAGTGTGTATTGGACTCGATACTGGCATTACTCTTACGGAAATTGCTACGTTTTCAACGGAGGAAAAGACAAATCAGGCAAAAGCGGTCGAGTTTTGAAGTCTAACAAGCCTGGACCATTACACGGTAATTACAATACCCCTCAAGTCTTCAGAATGGTCCGATAAGGGCTGTTTTTCACTAGCGACAAAGTCATGAAGACGTAAAAGATTTGTATGCGCATCAACTTGTTATTTGTTTGAGCAGGTTGAAGTTTTGGCAGCTATTCAGCTGATGTGGACCTGTTATACCTACCCACCCACCCACCCATAAAAGGCAGCCACAACATTACTCTTCTCGAACAGTGTGTGTATGCGTGTTCTTTAACATATAAACATCATTAGTTAATTATATATGGTGATGGTTATGAAACTCGACAAGTATCTTTGTTTTATGTTTTTGCTCGCTGTTTTGGCTCTGACCATACACAAACCACACCCTTTTTCTAAAAGACAGCAAATCAGGAGTTTCTATTAATTTATTCAAAGCTCATTTGTGAACCGAGAACAAAAGGTTGGGCATGGTCACGGTCAATTTAACATGAAGTGCGACAGTATTTTTCTCGCTTGCTGGTGACATTTGTTATACTCTTGAGTTTATACAAATATGAATTTTTGGGAACATCAGCATTCTACTGTTGTATACACCCTTTTAATAAGTCTAATATATGCCGTTGTCCGCTAATGACGTCAAACTCATACTTTCAAAATTTATTCAGAAATATACAAAGGCTTCAAACAAGAAAAGAAATCGGAAAAGTTTTAGGCGTTTGTACATTTCTAAATAAAATTTGAAAGCAAGAGTTCGACGTCATTAGTGGAAAACGGCATATATTAGACTTATTAAAAGGTGTATACACCTGTTAAAAAAAAACAAAACAAAACAAAAAATGTTTTGTTCGGACATAGTTTGATGCTACTTTGATTTAAATGAAGCTCGAGTCTTTTTGAGTTACATTCAAATTGTACCTTAAATTTTCATGCCTTGTTTGTTGACCACACTCGTGAATCAAGACTAGGTTAGAAAATCTCAGTTGACTTGGTTTGGTTGAGGCCACGTTTAGTTTTAACCTCCACATAGATTTTAATTTAAAACTCAGTGTTCCACTCTCCCTTTGTCAGGACTTGTCTTAGAGCTGAATATCCAGCAAGACGAATACCTAGGTGCCTTTGCAGAGGAGGCTGGGGTCCGGATAGACATTTCAAATCAAGGAGAGATGCCCTTTCCGCGGGAAAAGGGGCTCAGCGTTGCTCCAGGATTTGCAACATCGATTGGAATTAGAAAGGTGACCAATAAACATAACTTCAATGATGTAGAAGTTTCAGTTGAGTGTCGAAAGTAGTTTCTCGCGATTCGACGTGAATTGTTCCACTATTGATTGGCTAAAATATCTTACGCCACCTCCTTATCCAATCAGCAGACGAAGCAGCAAGCAAATCGTGACCTGGATCACGCACTCTTTCACGTGCAGAGCAACGAGTGTTCGAACTGATTTTCTTTGTGTTATTATTGGCTCATTAGGAGTCTAAAATTGTATTGTGATTGGCTAAGTCCATCACTTTCTTGCCCAAATGAAACCCGCTCCGATGACCATGGCTACTCCTCTAATACAGTAAAACAATTTCTGAAACAATAGAGACCTTACGATACACGTATACCGGTATACGGGTACGGGTAGTGTACCTGTTCACGTAAAATGTTAATGTAAAGTTAACGCGCGGGGATTGGTAACGATTATTTTCAAAGATGGGGGCCTCCGCGGCAAGGTTTGCTCTTTTTCCCCGGAAATAAGTTTACTGAATTTTTTCAGTAATAAATCCTATCAAATATATCCAAAATTCTTCCTTACGAATGTTCTCTGTTTTGGAAAGTACGTCGATGATAAAACGTTACTCGTTTTTCCAACATGTCTTCTTTCTAACTACTCGTATTCTTCTACGGGTAAGATGGTGTCTACCCCGAAAAAACGGCTGGGTCTAACAAGTAAGATCGATGACGTCATCGCAAAATTAAAAAAAAAATGGCGCCACCCGTACACCGATTTCGGGGTATCTTAAGGTCACTAATACTGAAAGGGTAAAGTATACGTTTTTTTCCAGGTCGAAATCATCAGGAAGGATCCCTTCAATAATTTAAGATGCTTTAACAGTACCGACCTTGATGATGCGAATCTCTACAAACGAAAATTCAGAGTTGGATATTCTGCCTCTGTAAGTGCGCTTCAGCCAGTGAACAGTGCTGATATTAAATTATTTTGCCCCGACCGGCTAGCGAAGAACAGCCATTGGACAGTATCGTAGGGTACACCGTGGTTTTTATTCACAATGCCTTTGCTTTTGACATCGTCAATTGGCTTGGATGAAAAGGGGAGGTCGTGTTTTCTTCATCAGAAGGATTACGGGGCCTAGCGCCTACTCAAGTCTGGTCTTTTTAGGAGATAATTGAATCGGACCCTCACCATTTAGTGTGACGCTCTTCTACTTTGTCCGTAAAAGTTAACAAGGAAAAGGATGTACTTTTCACGTTTATTATCTTCTTATTTAAGGCGTGCAAAGAGTCTTGCTTGGCCTTCAATCAAAGGAAAGAATGCAACTGCATTGAGTACAGATTTCCTTCTTCTGATCGGACGCCAATTTGTGATATCCTCGATAGGAAAACAGGTAATTTCCGGCCTAAGTCGGCAACAATCATCATAAAATTGTAATGTCTTCTCAGACATCTTAATCATCTGCCGATATGAACGAGACGCGAAAAAAGAAATCACTCTACCAGTAACTTTTATTTTCGCAAATCTTGAAACGGTGGGCTGTGAAGTATATTTTCCCGAGGAAAAGCTGAAAAATTATTTCAAAAAAGCTAAGATCGCTTTTCATTGTTTCCCGCCGTAATCTGCGCGTGAAAAATGATCCACGTATTATGTCAATCACACGTGAAAGGATTGGGTGTCAATTGACAACCTTCACGCACGATCTGCTACCTCAGCACGTGCCCGAACGCTGATTGGCTCAGCATAATTGGCTTTCAAGTAGGGGCGTAGTTATTCAGCAGGGGCCAGCTGCTCGAAGCCTGGTTAGCGCTAATCGGTATCAGAACCTATAGGTTTCCATGGTATTCGCCGGTTAGCGCTAACCATGCTTCGAGCAACCGGCCCCAGATCGTGAATTGCACGCGAAATCTTCAACTCGATTTTCTAGGGGTTTATTTTGCCGCCAAAATTACAACTCCTCGGACCTCCCGTCCCGACGGGTTTTAAGATATCGCTTCCAAGTTTTCAGTTCTAATTTACTACCCTAAATACCGTGTGAAGAATTTTTCGTTTGTCTTCGCAGACGTTCTGAGTTTGAGGCCTTAAAACTAAAAGGCAATATTAAATACGAAAAAACTAAAACTTTATTCAAATAATTCAATCTATTAGCTTTAATATGATATATAGTTTGAACCTATACAAAAAAATAGCGGCGCGACAATTTCATTTTATGGCCGACAATTTAAGTCTCTTAGAGGCAGCTGAAAAGTTCAGGTGGCTCTTACGGGATTCGAACCTTGACCTCAAGTTGTCCAGATAAGAGCGAGATCATTTTCTCTCTTTCGTTTATAGCCCGCACTTCAAAAAATATATACATTTCTTTCAACGCCTCTTTTGTTTCGCAACATTCGAGGAACTT
>NC_090884.1:1160805-1183305 GCF_036669925.1 Montipora capricornis | reverse complement strand
GACTTTGACTTAGAATTACATAACCATAGTTCAAATGTATCAATTCTATACATTCTCTATTAAAAGAGGCCTTTACGTATTCAATACGGGAGTTTCATTTATTTCATCAATCATTTGCTTATGAATTCCTAGGGGCTTGTTATCTGCCCAATAAAGAGAACAAAATTTATTTCCACTCTTCATTTACAGTTTGGGATAAAATTTGTTTTTGATTTTCGTCGAACAATTTAATAGCACAAGCGTGATCTACCGGCCTGACAAGAAAGAGGGTTTCGTCATAAACGCAATTGGAGATGTTATTGTACATAAGAAACGCTCGAGTTGAGACAGGTTTCACTGCAATATCAGCCGCTAACCTTCCGATATAAGCATCATCAATCTTGAGCGGTTTAACAACATCGAACATTTGAGTAAACCTTATCACAAGATCTTTCGAGAGAACATAACCTCCTCCAGACATATAATCCTTGAAAAAATCGTCCGGATGATCTTCTTTGGAAACGGCGTAGTACCCTGTGCGAAACACAGGGCTATTGTGCATTAAATTCCCGAAGTAAAAGCTGCTCTTTGGGACGCCGTCGCCGCGAAGGAATGATACAAGACTCCGAGTATTAACAAACACATCGTCATCAGTTTTTAACAAGAAATCGAAGATGCAATACTTTGCTGCCCATTCGAAGCCGGATTCAATCTTAAATACTTTATTCCCGAATGTTTCGTGATAATCACCTTGAATAATGTCACCAAATATTTGACTCTCGCGTGAAACTTGATCGGAAACAGCCACAGTGTTTCCTTCGCCGATGAGAAAGACAGTTTTCCACCGTCTTTGCAAAGCGTTATCGGCTCCCCACGTGTGCCGAATTACCATACGATTTTTATACGCTTGTGCAGAGCTCGAAACAATAATCACCAGAAACAAACTCTGAGGACATTTCGTACGCGTCAACAAACGCGTTCGATGTTTCCGGACTTCGTGCCATGAGTCTGAGAATGCGTCCTCGTTTACCAGCTCGTTTGCGTTTTTTAAGCGAGGTTTTTCTGTACTAGGAGTTCGCACCAAAGAATCTGAATCTACAAGGTTCACTTTCTCCATTTGGCCTTCTTCTTTAAGTCTGAGTTTCATATTTGCTAATCCCTCGCTTGTCAGCCACAGTGATATGCACAACATGCTGAGCGAAAGAGAGACACACAGAAATAAACAGGAGGTCGTAGTCACCGAAACTGGACAAACAAATGGCTTCATTGTCTCAAGTGTCCCGTGATAAATCTTGTGGAACGATTACAGATGAATTGGTGATGTTTCCACCTTGATTCTAATGAAGACAACAAAGGAGACCACTCATAATGCGTGTAAAAACTCATAAATGATAAATGCCAATAAAGTTATGGGATGACGGGAAAATCACACATATTACTGTCACGAATTCCGTTGCGCTGCTAAAGTTGTGCGAGTTCGGGGTTGCCTTATGGGGCTAGATTTTAGATGTTCACTAAAAATTTGCATATGTAATATGGGTATAAAATTATCATCGACAAATTTGGGCCGGGTTGACAACACCGCTACTGCTTTACCTCGGACTGGATTTAAAGTATGTCACGCGTGACCACCACCGCCAGGACTCTGAAGAACGCGGTAGGTAGACTTTCATAAATGGCAAAATATTGCGGAGGACAAAAAGAATTGCTAATTGCTAATTAGGTATTATTATGTTCGCTTTGTTCTTTTGTTTTATGGACATTACATGTATTTCGGATCCGGTATAGGAAAGACCAACCGAAGAACGAGTACTTTGTTCCAAGGTCAGATCGTTCCACTTTTGAAGTGACGAAAATGTTAAAAGTGTTTAGGTAACGAAAATCACCTTGTTCGTTTACATCAATTTCTGTGATAATCCGAACTTATCGGAATCCAACATATCCTCTTCCTCTGAAATGACTTTTATCGACAATTCGTAATTTTCCCTGGAATGACTGTTATTGTCATTTTAGGATTACTCTGTCCCAGGACTTGTGGTAGCAGATGAAAATAATTGTAGAACCCAGGCTCAATCTTTCAGTTCAAGGTTGGAAGCCGTTTCAGCGGCTCTTGGGGACAAAATGGGACCCAAATAAACAATAGACCCTAACCATATAGAAACAACAGAACTACGTCCCATAGTCCCATGCCTATTCAATGAAATTACAACTGAGTAGTAAACAGCTGAGTGTTATCTGAAATGGGAGAGTTGAAATTTGTTTCGATTTTCTGAGAACTTACGATTCAAAAATGACTCAAAATTATCCATATTGTATTCAAGAGTAATATAACAGGCACTTGAGAAAGCCTGGCAGGTTTTTTGCATAAAAATCAAAACTCACAAAACTTTTCCATGAATGTGCTAGATTTGTTTGCACAACACGTGAGTAGTGCTCGGTAAACAACGCGACAAAATGATAATCGCTGATATTAAACACCGAATAAGGCTCGGGCTGATAAACTGATCTTTGAACATTTTAGTATATTGAAAATTGGAACGATCTGACTATTTTGTAGAATGATACGGCCATAATACGGAACGATATGATTTGGAACGATCTGACCAAGAAATTCGAACGAAGTGACCCTATAGAGGTTTTGCACGGCAGCCATGTTGCATGGCAGGAAAAATGAAAATGTTTTGCATTAGAAAAAACATTTGTTCCCATAGGAAAAAGAATCGATTGTTCCTGCCATGCAAAACCTCTATACCAGAAAAACGATACGAAGATTTTTAGGATGATTTTGCCGAAAGTGTGAAATAAACAGGACCAATTTATTGAACTGTGGCGCCGTGCTTTAAACTCTGGTTTAAAGGAGGCTCGAAATAGTTTCTCCTTTTTTCAAACAAATAAACATATTCTGTCCTTAGATACAGTTAGGGCAATCATATCAAGACGAAATTTGGTCGGGGTATTAAGTACCTATCGTAGATTTCTCACATTATGTTTTCCTCCAAAATAATGTTACCATGGCAACGATATTAGGCATTTCTTTGAGCCTTAAAATCAACATATGTGGTCCTTTTTGAAGAAACGGGACGGTGAAATTTTCCCATTCATCGTTACCAGATAATGTTAGAAATACTCTCTAAAATATTTAAAATTCAACAAAATCTGTAGGTCAGTTTTTCAGAAAAATAAGTTTTTTTGAATTGTGTCTCTAATTATTTTTTTCACCTACAGAATTTTTTTAAATTTGAAAGACAAACGGTTTAAATTAATCTAAGCTAACATGCAAAAAATCAAAAAAATTCACCGTCCAGAAGCAGAGATATAAACGAGTAAAGTTGCAAAATCAGGAAAAATTAGGGGGTTACAAGATCAGCATTTACGCATGCGTCACCCGCTCATTCGAGTCCGCGCGCGAGTGGAGCTACAGGTCAACACAAACGGATTTAAGTAACTATTAAACCGTTTAAGTAGAATTTTCGTAGTTTTCGTGAATAGGAGATGTCTATTTATATGCCATGTATATAGGAATTGGAGAAAGGTAAGCGAAATTAGCGGTATTTGTTTATTTCTGGTGACCCATTTAAATCATAAGCTGACGCAAGCAGCTTACGAATTGCGTGTGTGGCTTACGCGCGCGCGCTCAGCTGAAAACCCTTTCGAGCCTCCTTAAAGGAGACAGTGAGTGGACCTACAAGTTGTCAACCCATTCACCCGTGAAGCTGCCCCAACTGACGAGAACTAAAACTCGTCTGAAGTTAGAGTAAAATCTTTAAGTCTCACTTTCATTCTCAGGAGGAAAAGGGTTAAATTCGAATTAAAAATCTAAACTTGCACAAGGTAAAACCAAAGTAAAAAACAATCCGGTCTGGATTAGCTCAAGTGCACCCTGGATCATGCATCACCTGATAGATCAAACAAGACAAGAAAAGGATACCAGCATACCAATGCAAGTAGCAGCAAGGATTGGTGTAAAAGGGATGCCACGAAACTGTGGCGTTTCCAAACTAAAGGCTTCAGTTTGGAAACGCCACAGCTACCGTAGAAAGCGTTAGCGTTAGAAAGCTGAATGCTTGCATGCTTATTAAGAAAGAGAAAAAGGGCTAACCAAATAAATATTTCAATCCAGAGAGGAATTTATCATCGAAAATTTTCACAAAGGTAAGTCTGTCAGTGCGTCCTAAATTCAGTAAATAAACTAACACCTTACTTTCTTCAACAAAAGCTCGCAGTCCAATGGTCCCTTTTATTTGGAGATTCTGAGGCGCTTTGAACCTATATCTGAAAAGAATCAACATATTCCGTTGGCTCGTATGACGTGTGTTAAACGCATATATGACAATTAGATTAAATAATAAATAATTAAATATTTTGTCACGGCTAATCGCGGTGCAACTCAACAGCAAAGAAGCAGCTCAACAAGGTCGAACCGAAAGCATACTATGGCGCCCCTGGTGTCTCGGAGCAGTGTAGAGAACCAACAAAAACTCAAGGAAGGATCACGTTTTTGCAAACGTTGGCCGTGTAGCACTTATGGCGTAGGTCAGGGAATCGAACTTGGGCCACATTGGTGGGAGGCGAGTGCTCTCGCGACGGCGCCATCCCTGCCTTGTCTGATTAACAAGATGTGCCCATATACATAAAATTGGAAGAGGAAGAGGAATTGACGTCACAGACTGCGTTGCAAATTGTGATAGTTCTTTGAAAACAGCGACGCAAAGTACTTTGTGGCGTCACCCAGCATCGAACTCACCCCCCTTCATTGCTCGGTCTTGGATCAAACTATGACCACTTTTCTGGTCTTTTAAAGGGTACAAAAAGTTCTAAAATTTAAGACAACAAAATATCTTTGGTATGATTTTGGAGAATAGCGGAAACGTTTGTTGAGGTGATGGGCACTTTAACCCTTTTATTATCGCGCAGCGGTGGCTCAGTTGGTTGAGCACCGGGTTGCCACTCCGGCTGGACCAACACTCAGGGTCTTAAAGTAACTGAGGAGGAAGTGCTGCCTTTGTAATTACATACGCAAACAAATGGTCAGACTTTCAAGTCTTTTCGGATAAGGACGACAAACCGTAGGCCCCGTCTCACAACCCTTCAATGTTCATAAACTCTATGGGACGAGATGCCACACACTACGTAGTCGAAAATAGTTGGGCATGAAGTTCCCGGGTGCTATGGTCATGCCTTTCCTTCAGCAATGGGGTCGGCTTGGTGTAATCTTCTGAATGGACTACTGATCAATGAGACCACATAACAACAAAACAGACTATAGTCAAACTCAGAAGGAGTCCAAGTGCTGAAACTGGTAAAAAAACCTAAAACCTAACTCTTTTCGCAGTTTCAGAGGTTAAGCCCGACAGCAAAAACCACATGACAGAGGTGGTCTTTCCATTGGAAGCTTTGGTAACTCTTACCTGTGACATAACAAACTTCCACATCTGCACCGAGAGACTCCAACACATCGAGCCAGATTTGCTGCTTGGTAGACAGTTTGTCTCCTGGTCCTTTTACTTCAGCGATCTGTAAAAACCGTTAGAAGTGGCAAGGAAAATACGCAAGCTTTGATCATTTCAGCTTGTTTGGGCTTCTCTTTAAAAAGAGAGACCAAACACTGTACCATAGAGACTTGTTCTTTGGCCACCGAAGTTTAATAAGAAAAATAACAATTACCGCCTTGTGTGCACTGAGGGAACAGCGAACAAAAACATAAAAAAAGAAATTTGGAGAGTTTCATAACCATGTCTATATGTTAACTGAGGTCACAGTTTTTCCCTTTTTCTTTTCAACCCATTTCCACGTCTTGCGCTGATACTCAGATGAATTCAACAGGATAATAACCACTACAACTTACACTATGATAATTAATTCCGGCTATAGAAAGAACCGATTCTCAAATACGAGATTTAAATTTCCAGTCCATTTAGTATCCTTGAGGCTTTCGCGTTTAGTCATATTAAAAAACATAGCAACTGTTTTTGGGGTAAAACGCGTGATATTGAAACGGGCCATCTCCGAGTTCATGTCTGCTTCCTCTTCAAAGTGAGTCTTAGTGCGAAGATAAACTACTTCACATATGAATGAAAACTAATTTTCATAAGAAAAACTTCGCACTTAGACCCTCGCTTCGAAAGTGAGGCAGACATGAACTCGGAAATGGCCTATTGATGCGCTGGTGACAGCATTAATCAGAATGATAATGAAGTGTGTTAGGTGCGTAAGTGTGACTAGACGAAGAAAGAGTCAGTGAAGCAATGAACGATTGACACTCTATTGTTCTCTTGGGTGGTTGTCACAGTGATGGCAGTCAGAGTTCATTCATTTATTACTTAAAAAAAAAAAACTTTAATCAAGATAATTGCCACTAGCGCTTACTCATGCTAACCACACACACTTTCATTATCACTCTGATGAAGATCTGATGAAGGCTGTCACCAGCACAGCCCAGACGGCAATTTTCCGTATTCGTTAGCCCCGTGAACGCAAAAAGAAAAGAGACCTTTGGTAGCAGGGAAATTGATTCCCAACCATGAGACTTCTCGACGGTTCATTTTAATCGTTGCAAAGCAAAAACAATTATTAACACCTTCAATGATGTCCTTACCCTGTACTCAAGAGTAGATGAATTCCACACTACAAGGTCCGGCAAACCAGAGCGATAATAGCGATAACCTTGAGCAAAGCGAGTGAATATTCCAGATAATATAGCACCACCCAAGCAAGAGACAAGTTGCTGTGAAATGATAACAAAGTAACACAGACATGGCGCTTTTCAATACTTGATCAAAGGAAGAGGTGTAAAGCTTATTCATAATTAGTATAATTACTCAAAATTCTCTGCACTGATTGGTTGCACTTGAGGTGATTATTATGCAACAATCACCCAAGCGGTTTTTTTCAAAATGGCCGCAAGCCGTTTTGCCGATATTACAGACGAAGAAATAAAACGCAAATATTTTTCAACTAATCACGTATGTAATTATACTATAACAAGCCAACCAATGCTTCAACCATCAAGCTTTTAGAGTTCTTTTTAGCACAAACTATGTAACGTGAAACACTTGAAAATCTGCTTGAGATAAAGGAACAAACATAAAACCCGAGTGCACTGGCACTGTCAATGAACAGGGGTCCATTTCTTGTAAGTGCCGATAACTTTTAGGGCTCGAAAAGCCACATACCAGACTGCCTTCCGCTTATTTTGACAAGCTAATCCTCATCATGTTTTTCAAGATAAGAAAAAGCAAAATGATAGTGAAGTTCTTAAGATAAAGGGAGATGCGACAACCGAAAAAGAGGAACGAGAAACGGGCTTACGATTCCATGTGAAATATGGCTAGGACATCGCACACCCGATCGACCGCTGAGATCTTAAGACAGACGAGAGCAAAAAAAGGTGCAAGTGTCATTAGTCTCTTTTCTCTGTCAGTTTGATGTATTTTTCTTTCACATGCAGAGGTACACGTAAAAAGGCAAAAAACAACGCAATTCGTCCACTAAAACATACATGTAGCAACCTTTCGAAAATCGCGAAAATCGAAGGTCGCCAAATATTCGAAAATTCTGGCGGACCTTCCTTCCGAACAGATATTTACCGAAATTACTCGTTGGGTGCCCCTGATAGATTACAACAAGATTTTGCATTACTTTGGCTTGCTCCACATCTCTAAATCGCTCCCAGTTAAGGCCAGCGCAGACCTGTCCTTCGTTACTTGTCCACCTTGAAAACAGCATTTCCTGAAGTTTCTGTGAAAAAATAGAAGTAAAACAATTTCGTCGTTTCAGCACTACTGTTGTAACCTTTAAGCGTCACGTTCATCATTAAAACGATTGCGTGGAAGAATAATAATTCCCTAGTTTTACGTGTACATGTAGATGAAGATAGATTTTTGTACCTCAAGTGTAGCTCCCGTGATTTCCTCCAATCGTCTGTCGATAATTTCTTTGCGGTTGGTGTAAAATGAGTCAAAGCACATGTCTAAAGGTGCCGCCTGTAACAAAACGAAACTTTGTGTGTTAAACTGTTTCATTATAAGGAAATACTACAACACTTCAGCCTTGCCGTCGGTCAAGAATGGACCCTTCTATGGAAAATTAGTATCACTTTCTATGCCATCTTCGTCAAGGTTCCTTGTTGTCAAATACAAATACAAATACAAATACAAATAAATAAATACAATAAAATGACTTATAAAGCGCCTGTATCCATAATAAATGCTCAAAGGTGCTTAACCCGTCATGTGCATGGTGGCAGCAGGAAGTTCATTCCACAAGGCCGGTGTAACGTCACCAAAAGCTCTACCAGCATATGTCTTAATTTGTCTGCACTTTGGGATACACAGGAGATTCTTGGAGGTCAAGAACCAGGGGCACCCAACGAGAATACAGTTCAAAACCACTTAAACATAGCATTTAAACGTATTTTAGTATTTAAACGGTAGATATAAAACTGTAGGCATATTTTTATCCCCTAAAAATTTCTAATTTCTTCGGATTTCCCAGCTGAAAGTCTAGTGATCCGAAAACTATAGGGACTAAAACTTACCTTTTCGAAAATTTCAGCCAGAAAAAAGGCTCTCGAAAATTCTAGGTGATCTTTTCAGGGTGAAAAATCTGTTAAAAATGGGCAATTATACCATTTTTCAGATGTTCGAAAATATCAGGAGAGGCAACCAAGCAAGAAATTTTACAACAAATGTTCCGGAAATTCTAGATCTCTTATCGTCTTCCGAACAGATATTTTGCGAAAATTGACGTTGGGTGCCCCTGAAGAACGGAGACATCTCTTAGGAACGTAGTCAATCAGCAAATCCTTAATGTCCTGTGTTGCCATGCCATTCATAGCTTTAAAGGTCATGAGCAAAATCTTAAATCTCAACATCACAATCATTTTCATGTCACCCCTCTCATTATCATCGTCATCCTCACCACCACCCCCAGAGTAACCACCACAATCATTACGTCATCATAAGCATCATCACAATCACCATCATTTCTCACTGCAACCTTCACCCGCACATTGTCATCAAGTCACCGATAACTGCCCTAGTCCTTGTCATGCTTGTTAATATCATTGAATTTTGCCTTTGCCATTCTCGTCATTGGCATCACCACTCAATGGAAAATTTTAATACTTCAAAGTATACTTTTGAAAAAAAAAAGACGTTAGATGTATTTTTTTGGTAGTAACCCAAGGATATTCGGAATTATTAATTTAAACTGAACTAAGGACATCAGATTTCCAGCATTTTCATTGGCTTGACAGACACAGGCAATCAGTTCATATACTTGCTGTACCTAATATGGTCAAGGAATGGGTCAGCAATAAAGCGAGCTGAAAACATTTTTGCAGCTTTGAGGCAAAATGGCCAACAATAAACACTTAATGACTGGTCTGAGGGAAGCGTGTTTCCCTGAGGCGCAGCGGAGGGAAACATTGAAATTTGAGGGAATCAAAGGAAGGGCAGCCATGCTGGTGTTCCCAACTAATCCTCTGGGAATCAAGCTCTATTGTCATGCAAACGTTTTCTATCGTTTTGGTGGAAAAACAAGGTTACTGATCACATTAGTGAAAACACTCCATAAGAGTTGAGTGGGAGATAGGTAATTAAACTAGATTCAGGCGACAACTGTCCCGCTATACTGGAAGTCTCAAAATGTTGCATTTTCCCGGTTAAAAATTAATGCTGGGGTGTCAGTATTCACCACATCTTTTAGTAGAATGCTACACAAGTTCACCACAGAAAACCTACCTGGAAAGGACTTCGAAACACATCTGGAATTCCACATGCAAATATAATATCCCACATGAACAAGCAATAAAGGGAGGAAAATGTGGACCCCTCTCCATGGATTCCTTGGTCAAATCCCTGTTGTCGGTAATATGACAGTGCGTATTCCTCGACTGCACAAAAGGTTTTAGTGTCGGGATTGACAACACCATCCTGGCTGATTTCGGGGGCAATGAAGACACCAAGCTGAGCACAACGAGTTCCAGAGATGGTGATCTGACATAAAATAAAGGACACACAGAAGATACCACATAAGGAAATTCAGCTAAAATACTAGAGTACAGATATTGTAAGCTAATCATGTCTATTAAATGGGATACAGGGCATACTAACTGGTCTAAGTGGCTATGATAGTCACTAAGGCGCAATGAATTAGTTGAAGGGATGAAACTGTCAAAGGGGTTGGAGGTTCAATTGGAGGTTCATGAAAGATCATTCTGTCCATAATGGACATAGCCTAACTAACACCATAACTAAAGCCACTGATGAAATAAACAAACACCAGACCAACGAACAGTGCAATGAAGTGAAATGACTTGAAATTCTCTCTATAAAAGAGTAAAGCCAAGTTGATGGGGGTAAGAGAAAAATTGTTTCCTTAATTTTAAGATGATAAGGAAAGAGATTCATTTTTGAAGTTACAGTGACTCTTATAAGACCTTGAAACTGCTTTGTTTGATAACTATATTCATTTTTTGTAATCAATAATGTATGTGTTGTTTGTGTAATAGTGTAGAATGAACTGTATAAATTAACTATTCACAATTATATTATTTGTTTCAATTCATGACCAAATGGTGCAAAATGTTTTCAATGTTCCACTATCAGGCAATGAATAAACCTTTACCGTTATTAAAAACTGAACTACAGATATCAGATTTCAAGCATTTTCATTGGCTCGCGGGAGACAGGCTATCAGCTGATATACCTGCCTTAACAAATATGGCCAAGGAACAAATCAGCAATAAAGTGAGCTAAAAACATTGCAGTGTTGAGGAAAAATGGCCGACAAAAGCCAAATAAAATCAACATGGAAGCGTTGTGGGTTTTTAATAAAACAAATTATTATTCTACTCGGGCTTGCTGGATATAAAATGATTACAATGTATAACCAACTCGGTGCTATGCGCCACGTTAGTTATCTATCCCTTCATATCCAGCATGGCATGCCCTCGTAGAATTATAATGGCCCTTATAGAATTAATCTATCATGTACCAAAAAATACTTCTGATCATTGAATTTCTTTAACTTACAAACTTGCAGGGACTTGGTTCCTTCAAATCAAGATGTTCAAATTCCTCACTTTCTTTCCTTCTTCCTTTTTTAAATGCTTGTGAAGAAAGAATACGTTTTGCTCGTTGTACCAGTGCAAGATGACGCCCAAACCGAACATGTGGATCAGACAAACCTTGCCTAATCACCTCTAAGGCCTGGAGAGGAACAAAATTATTTAAAGTCTGTATGTACACCATAATAGACAAATACTAAAACAGACTGCCATACTTTTTTTGCCAAGTTGTTCTGTTGCTTCTCTCTTTTTTCTGTCATCTGACCATGAAATCTGAGGTCTTTCAAGCAAGAAACACATGTGGCCACATTTTTGTTACTACCATTCTCATCTATTATTGTTCAAAATATTTGAATGGATAATTTTCATCATAAAATTTCAATGTATTCACCACATGCACGTGGATTTCAACAAGTGTCACAATAGGCCGTTTCCGAGTTCATGTCTGCCTCCTCTTCAAAGCGAGTCTAAGTGCAAAGTTTTTGTGATGTTAATTAGTTCTACTTTACATATGAATGAAAACTAATTTTCGTAAGAAAAACTTCACACTTAGACTCGCCTTGAAGAGGAGGCAGACGTGAACTCGGAAATAGTGTCCCCTAGTTCTTCTGACCCCAACTTCAACATCTTGCTCCTGTAGTAAGGATAAACAGCTGTATTTACCTTCAGCCAAAAATAAAGCTAACCTTTACTCTTACCTTTTGTTGGAAATAGGTGGCAAAGGCTTTGACTTACAGAGACACTTGATGTTGGATGTCAAAATTGGAAGTGAATCTAATTATTTGCATTTCTGGACGTAAGTGGTATAATCACCTACAGGTACATCATAATTATTATACTTTGAAAACATAAAAATGAAATAAATTATTATATCTTTACCTGTTCAGGTCTTTTTAAGTGTTGATGCAAATTGAGGGCCAGTCTGTCATACCAGCGTCCACGTGAATCAAAACAAAACACATCTTGCTTCAACAGCTCTTCTAACTGACTCACAGCTTCTTCATATTGTCGCCATTTCTGCATTACTTCCACTCCAAAATAACACATTTTAGTGATTGCCCACTCAGCTGAGAAGGGACGCAAGTGTTCTGGAAGACAAACTGCAGTTAACTCTGAACTATTATCTTTCAATGTGACAAGCATATCATTGAACTTCTTGGATGCCTCAGGAAAGTAGCTGAAAGCCTGCTCAAAGTTGTTGCTCTCAAGTGCCGTGAACATCTCGTGCTTTTGTTGGTAAGCATTGGCAAATGCAATGAGGCTCTCACGAGAATGGAAAACTGTTGTGGGCCTGTCAATCAAGTATGGTGGGTAAACAACTTTGCCAATGTTGGCAAGAAACAGTGTTGACCTAAGAATCAGATTAATAAATTAGCTTAATTTTAAAAATAACAAATAAAATGATGATGACACCGCTAATTAACATTATTGTTAACACAATTTGAAATCAATTTTTCAGATTCAATGTTTATAACTTACAGCTGCTGAGCCTGTCCATTGTTAGTGGAATCCTCTTCATCTGGAATCACATTCATCGTAAAGAGTAACAAAACTCGGTTGAAAACCTCTCTTGGAAGATCAGCTACTCCGACACAAGACCCAAGCACTTGCCTGACTCTTGGAAAAAAACCCCAAAACAAACATACAAACAAATAAAAAAATTAATGTATGAATAAACTTGTCTAAGTTTTGTTGAAGTAGCATTGCCTCTCTTCTTACAAGAAGAAGCAAGGAAATCTTTCCATGTATCCATGTGTTTTAAAAACTGTTGGATAAATAGTGACTACAAAAATTATCCTGCCTGTGAACCTGACTCTAGTCAGAAATGACAAAATACAGTGTAACGGACAGAACACTACATGATGTGTGTGTGGCTGAGTCAACCTTTCAAAATAGTTACCTTTTCAAAACAACACTTTCAAAGCTCCCAAAAAGTGTTTTCTGATTTTGTGCAAGATTGACTATTGTGTCTATTATTTCCTCTTTAGTGCCTCCTTTCTTTCCAGGGGAAATGTGAAGAGATTTAACCAAAAGCTTCAACTCCGGTGCAACTATTAGGTTTAGTGCTTCCTGGAGGTTTGTCAATTGATGTTGATCTCTTAGAAAACCTGTTCGACAAATAAAAATAAAAATACTAAGCCATGGCTCAAGGTACATGTGAGTTTGAAGATTCATGCAATTTTCCAAAATAACTTGGTCCAACAAAACGATTACTTCACCTTTTTCAACGAGGGAATCTGTAACTGGTTTCAGATCTTTGCAAATCTTTGGGTAGTCAAGCTTACAGCACCTGAACCACCCACGCTTACGCTGAAAAAGACGAATGTAAAGCTTCTGCTCTTCTGGAGACATTTCATTAAATAAATCAATGATCTCATTGTCTTCTTCATTGAATAAATTTCTGTCTTCTTCATTTGACATCACATTATTCAAGACTAACTTAAAATTAGCCAGGTAATATGGTTCATAATCTTGCCGTTCCCCAACTTGAATTTCCAAATTTTTCTCTTCCAGCGCGCCATTATGTTCTTGAATAATTTCATCAAAGTTTGTTGAATCCCTGGATAGATCTTTTCCTGCAAGGAGTTTTGGATTTTTTTGCATGTCCTTCTCTCCAATTTTACATTCTTGATCATCCACAGTCTGGATTTTAGAAGGTGATTGTGCAACTGTGGAATCCCCCTGTGCAAAGTTATTGAAAGACCCAGGGGAATCCCCATCCAAAATTATCTTACATGAACCATTTTTCAACTGTCTCTCACTATGGTCACCATGGTCATCTTCTCTTGAAACTTTTGCCATGGGTGAATCTTCATGAAAAACATCTGCAGAATTGGAGGAACTTTTCAACTTGGGAACAAAGCTTCTACAATCTTCCTTTCTTTGAGCAAATCTCCTACCATGTTTACATTGTTTTGATTCCATCACATTACCCAAAGCAGCTGGCACCAGATGCTTCTCTTTGCCAACTCCCTGGAAACTTAAACCAGTGCTTAAACTAGCAAGGAGTCCATTTTCTTTAAGGTTACTACAAGGTAATCTATTGATCCCATGACCTTGTGGTTTGCTGTTTTCATCGGATTTACAATTGCTATCCAAGTGTCTGTTAATACTAGAAAGAAACACCAACTTACCACACACTGGGCATGGCACAGTTCTCGGGTTACACGGTTTTGTTAACCATGCTGCTATATCTCTCTTCGTCTTACTGGAATGTGGTTTCCTTGAAATTACGATTGTTGATTCATGATTTTCTCCACAAGAGCTGTTGTTGACTTTGTCTTCAGGTTCTTGGTTTTCTTCCACACTTGAACTTGTAAGTTTTGATTTCAATGGAATGTCAATGGAATCCGAAAAGTCATCTTCAACTCTATTTTTTCGCTTACGGGAAAGAGATAACCTGGTCCTTTTTCCGGATTCCATTTAACAGCATTTCGACCTGTTCACACTGCATGCATACTACACGATCAAAGCCACGCTCGCTCAGGTTTTCTGTAAACTTTAGTTTACAAAGCACCTACAGGAGTTATGTATGCTGTCAGTGAGCTTCAATAAAGCTGACTTATTTTTAGATAACTGCATCTCCCGCCATTTTGAAGTACTCTACACGACCTGTCACTCTACACGGGATACGCTCCCGTATGGGTGATGACCGCTGATAAATGGACCAAATATACGCGGGCATCAATGAAGAATGCATTCAAAGAAACTCTTCTCGTAAAAAAATTACTCCTCACATTATTCAACCGGATGAAGACCGCGTGATTTGGCGTTATGCAGGCGTCAGTCACTGACGGGAATCGGGTCAATTCATGTCATTCATGGATAGAACTCTACATCAGTACAATTGTTTAGAATTTCTTAAGCGACAGGATAACAGCAAAATGCAAAGGTCTAAGTCAGGTTACATAGGTGGCTGAACTTTCAACTATCATTTTTTTAATGTTCGTAGTTCAAAAATATATCCGATTGCCTCTGAAACCGAGGCCTAGTTACCAGTCTTTCATCGGTCGATATTTTGGAAAATGGCGGAAGCAGAGTCATGTCGTTGCAAGTCTGTGAGACAATTGTAACGATATCTTATGAACTGTAATGGCGTTTTCTCCCAATACAACGTGCATTGGAACCAATGATCGTGATACTCGATCGTCAACCATCAAGGCTGGCATCTCGCCAAGTCCTGGAAGAAAGACAGGCGAAGAAGAGAGTTTCGCAGCTTCAGACTTGTTCTGCCAGAGAATGGAAGCGATGGTAAATAAAGGAGATGTGCAGTCATTATTAGACATACAGGCAGAGACGTAAGTTGATGTATTAAATGTGTTCGAAGGGGTGACAACTTATTTAGGGATTTATCAAGGCTGTGCTCTAACGGCGCCCGGTCGCCTGAGGTGACTAACATTTGGTTTCGGGCGAGTGAGAAAAACTACCCGGTCGCCCGGCCGGGCACACTGGCTTATTGTATTTATAGCAGATAAGGCGGCTAAAAATTTTAATATATTGGTGGTTATAGTTTACGAAACCTCTCAGAAAATGTTTTTTCTTCGTACGAAAGTCGGTTTAAAGGCCGTACCACATGATTTCACATGTAACATAATCTGTGACTTTGCACGTGACGGCCGGCGGCCGCACGAATTTCGATTCGTTCTCAAAAAAAATAGCATTAAATTTGGAACATGGAGTTTGGCATTTCTTGGTTATAGTTTAAAAAAAGAGTTGTTACTTCTGCTCAGACAGCGGTAAAGCGCGGCCGGCGAAGCGGTGTAATTTACTTTTGTATGAACCCGGGAATCGCAGTTTATGCGACAGTTTATGCAAATTTAATATTTTTACAATTTTTTGCGGCTACGCCTGCTTGGCTAAAATACATTTAGGTTACGGTTGTTTTTCCCCAGTATATGAAATAACGAAATAAGAAAAAAGGAAAGATATCATGTCATTTGTTGTTGTTTTAGAAACAGAAAAAGGAATGATTTCCGTACAGGTCCCTACTTCATTATGCATGCAGAATAAATTAATTATTCATTCGCGCTATTGTTTTGTAGAAAAATACGTATACCCAAGAGAACCGAATATATACATGGGTAATTTGTACTTATGGGATGAATAAAAACGGACCTCATTTTTTCTCTCCCTCCCTCTCTCTCTTCTTTCCCTTCATCGCCCACACCGTTACTTGTTTTTGTCCCAGCTTTCCCCTTTCTATCCCTTCGTCTTGTTCTTATTTCCAGATCCCGCTCGGCTTTTTCTGCCATTTTATCCTATGATATGTCACTCGCAGCTTGCCTTGAACTCCGACCCACTGTAAACCTCTGGATTACTTGTCCCTGTTCTTTACCACTGAACTAACGTGTCAAGTTGCTAATTCACACCTTGGAAATGATACTTATTTTGAATTCTGGCTGACTATTTACATAACAATGATACGTTATTATATACACATGCCGCGCCGAGCACCTACAATTGAACTTACACTTGTAGGTTACCGTTAAGTGATCCCTGTTTTACTACTCTTGAAACAACCCATCCCTTTATAATAATGCTAACCGTAACCCTAATCACGACTAAATGCACTGTTTAGGCTTAAGGTTAGTCCCTGTGATAGTTTTAGGTTTTCCAGTTTGCTGTGAACTGTGACCTGCTTTTCCTTCATGCCCCGTGCGTGCGGCACACTTATAAGTTCACTGCGTGGAAGAGTATACCGCGCTTTAAGTCTGATTGGTGCATCTTTCATGGGAAACTTTCATGCACGAGTTCATTGCAATTAAAATCGTTTCATATTTCCCTTCTTTTGAAGCAAACCTGTGTCTTCGTAATAATCAAGATGGCTACCGAAGTAAAAGGGTCACAGCAATGGGAAATTTGATCATTTGGAAATTGTCCCTGCTTTATAGCCTTTCCAGAGTCATGCATAGAGTGGTGCAAAGAAAGCAATTTACTTTCATCTTCTGTGTCCAAAACCTGTGTGAAAACGCAGTCAGTTGGCAAAGACAAAGTGCCGCATCGGGAGATGGATGTGTTTCGCGATGCTCAAGAAAAAACTGCAATGGATAGCCTTCAATCCGCCGGAACACATATTAATTTTCTGACCGTAAACTTTCCTTGAAAAAATATTAGCCCTAGCTACCTGTGGCCAGAAAGTTTACAACTGCCTACAAGACAAGGGCTAACATCATCTCACCGCAGTTAACCATCGCCTAAACTTCGTCAACCCAGACAAACGAGCCCACAGCAGGGCATTGAAAAGACACGACTGGGAGTGAAACGAAGTATGCCTCGTAGGGGAACATCCATGGATCTCTACCAAAGCTATTTACTTGGAAGTATCATTGAGCATATTGCCGATCTCTACAAAGAGCGATAAATCGCAAAATCCCTCTAAATGCACCGTTCGTGATCCTAAATACAGGAAAGGAAGAAAATATACACTTTGCAGTGTCTCGGCGAATTTTTAAGCAGACAGGAAGAACAATTTCACGATAAAAAGAGCAGGTAGCCATTGAATTTCTTATGACAGTACTTTTATTTGGTTTGTTTGTTATGTTTGCGAATCTAAACCCTATTACAACGATTGCTTGAAACTCCACTTCTTGTGCTTATTCTAAAACTGAAAAATGGGTAAAATTGCAGGAAAAGTGCCAAAATTGCAGGAAAAACTGTTCGATTTTCCGTATTTTAGACAGAAGTTCGACCAACTTTTTTTAAGTCCATATAGACTTAGAAAAAAAACCTCTAAAAAGAAAGAACAAAGCGCCACAGTCCCAAAGGACGTCTATTGATTTTGCTATTGTTTTCTTCAAACAAAGGAGTGTATGCATAATGAAGTAGGGACCTGTGCGGAAATCTTGCCCTAAACAAATAACGCTGTGACTGGCGCTTCGACCAAATCCACAAAAAGCCGGTTCCACTATTAAAACATTTTACTGATAATATAAGAAAAAAAGACTTAAGTTCTGTCCTGTAGCAATGATTTTCGTCCAATCAAGATGACTTGCTCAAAAAAAATTGATACCTTTTGGGTCCCGGTGGTTTTTGTTTCACGGCAGTTTTCACAAAAGCTCCATGTGAATTCATGTTTTGAAAATTCATTTTTAACCCAAGTAACCAGTAAAAACGTTTACCTGTATTAGACCCAAACGTTTTTACATAAAATTGCCACAATCTTTACTTTTTCACTTTTAAACTTGAAAACATTGGTGGCATTGCCACTTTTCTCGTCTTTCTCAAGTATGGCGTGAAAAATTTGACGGGTTGCGAGTTTTTCTTGCACTAGCGAGTTTGACAATCACCAGAGCAGTAGCAGCAATGTTTTGTTGAGAGAAATTAAAGATGGATGAAGATCTTCCTGCGTTGCTGATCCCAGATAATTAATTAAATAAATAAATAATTAATTCAGGCGACCAACTTGGAGGGCTGGGCACCCCAGCTGAAATGCTTGGGGAAGGGCTCCCCGACATTTTCCTTAGAGCACAGCCTTGTTTACGATTAAAATGAAAATGGGGAAAACCTGGCACTGCTGAAAAATGTATATTTGTGAACAGATGTCTTCTCTGTACTGTACTTCTTATTGCGATGAATGAAAATCTGTTGTATTTCATGAATTTAAGGCAAACTCGTTTACTTCTCACACCTGTACACCGGGAAAACAATAGTACCCAATTCAAATCCTTTAAGAATAAAACGTTTTGTTCTAGGTATTTCCTAACCAAGTATTTCCTAACCTCGGGCGAGTTTGGAAAATTCTCGACAGTTATGCAAACCATCGACTGCGTCTTGGGTTTGCATAACTGTCTCGATTTCTCCCAACTCCCCCTCGTGTTTACCCTGCGAGCAGAGTCTTTCGATCTTTCTAGATAAGTCGGCAAGAGGAAAGTAGACTCTTCCAGCCGGCTCAACATTTCGTGTTGAGCATGCATTAAAAATTCAAACATATTCGGGGGTCAGTCATGCATGACTAGTAAACGCAAAACCATGCAACCAATTTAACATGGTAGGGATATTTTCGAACAACTCTGGCAAACACTCAACAGCCAAGGAATCGTTTCCCAAGTTTTTAATGAAAAACTTAATACGTTTCTCAATTCTGGCAAACTAGTTTCTGTAACCGACATATGGAGGAAATACTCATAGGAATTTAGACAGTTAAAAGTTGTCACGCTGTTGTAAATTTAAAAAATATTTATGACGCATGGTGATTGATCATGCACACAAATATTATTAAAAAAACAGGTTTGACAAGTCGAAACTGGACTGACTCATCCATTTCTTTGGATGAGTGGCAAATCAAAGAAAGTCGAGCCAGCTGGCAGAGTCTCAATCTACTTTCCTCTTCCTGACTTATCTAGCTCGCAGGGTATCTCGTGTTTAGATGAGGCTATGGAAACACGGAAAACGTCCTCTATTGCTTATTAAATAGAATACATAATAATTCTTCATCTTGCATTGATTGCACCCTAGCGCTTTTATGCCAATCACCCGTTTCTGCTACAAGCATGTTTACCTACTCCCTTGTGAAAAATGCTCTCATTTTTGGCTGACTCAGCAGCAAGCAGCAATGTCAAGCTTGTTCAAAGACTGGACCACCCCACACTATTGTCTGCTGGTATCATGGCTATTTCCCATTTGCCAACTACCTGACCAATACCCAAATATATGTATTTGTGTGCATGTCAGGGAGGGGGTGGGGATGGTGAGGAGGGAGAAAGTTACACCTCGAATTGACTGCATCATAACCTACAGGTTGGCAAAATTTGAAAAGACCAATGCCAAATTTGGACGCTTCAATGATTTGTCTGAGGCACGATATTCACATTTGCATCAGCAACTGCGGAATCACACCAAGATGCTGCTAGACATGAAAAAAGACCTGGACTCTGTGTTTAGGAGAATAAGGTGGGGTAGTTCCTTGTTTTACCGTACATCAAGATGTTGTCACCAGTTCTTTCTTTTTAAGCGCAAGCCCACAGGTATCTTAAGTTTGCACAAGCTCAAATTTCAAACCTCTGGGCGTGGCTAAGAGTCAAATTCTCAGAAGGGAGGGGTTTGAGCTGTTTTAAAGCATCTTTTTTCTTGGCGTATTATACAGGTTATTATTAAATGAGGCACTGATGTTTCCAGGATCTGTTATGTCAGCATTTTGGGGGCACTCAATTCTAGCCTATACTTGGAACTATGTTCTCTTTAATGGTCACTCCTTGCAGTTTACAATTTTTAATAAATGTACATGTATTTTTGCGTTCAACATTAGGAGAATGCAATATTTAATCCTGGGTATCCTGTGCATGGGGTGAGCTTTAGTAAATTTTCAATTGTCATTCGTCTGCTTTTTCAGCGTCATCTTGAGTTACATTATACGTGTACATGCATTGATAGGTCGTCATATGCCCAAATGATGATCGCGCACCTCATCAGTGTTTGTTCCAGAAGAATGTTTCTTCCCTTCTCCTTTGCTTTCAAAGCAACTGTCAAATGCAGTCAATAATCCAAGATTACTACTAGTGTAATTAAATTCTGTTGTTTTTAGAACTTTGAAGAATAAGCTGGCAAAGCAGTACGAAACTGCATTCCATGGTAAGTTCAGACCCAGAGGGTTTTCATGTGCTTAGGTGGGATGTTTAATCTAATCTTGCATGATAAAAGAGAACACCAATGTTGTTGTTGAGCCAATATGTCAAATTGCTGCTAAATTGGTGATTTTAACAAAATGTGAAACACCAGGGTACATTCTTCAAAATTTTCATTATCAAAGTTAGTCTTGTTTATAACATTCAACTGTATGAAGAATAAAAGTTATCTCAAAGTTGAAACAAAGTGCAGTGGCTATTGGTGCAAATTTAAAACTCTCCAAGAGAGGATTTTGCTTTAATTTACAAAGTTATATTCAGCAGAAACTTCGTTAAGCAACCAGTTTACTAAAGCCTGCTAACACTCCTACCATTAAGTTTTGTTTTGGCATTAATTTTTTGCATTCCCAAAATTTTCCAGACGTAAAATCATGACCAGAATGCTTTATCTTCTTATAACACCTTGCCCGAGGGCTACCTGGATTTCTTTACATAGGGCAAAACACCAATCAAATTGTGAAGTCTTGAAAGCTTAACGAATAATAATTAAGAAATGGCCACACCCTTCTCTATCATACTCACTCTCTTCCAAGAATTCTGCTACATGTAATTTCATAACATTGCAGCCATGTCATCCAGCATACAGAAACTGGAGGAAGAGCTTGGAGCAAGCATGAAAAAGGAGGATATGGCTTCTTCAAGTACAAGTACATTGCCTGATGTCAGGAGAGAATTAAACATGGAGAGACAGTTGGAAAGTCAAGAAGATGAAGTTATAAATACAGACAAACAAGCTGTGAAACTGAAATCGGAAGACATAGTAAACCATTTATCCAATCGTTGTATTGAAGAAAATATAACCTTAAACCACAGCAATAATCACTATACAGAAAGCAGGACTGGACAAGCCTTGGATGTCTCAATACCAGTTAATAGTTATGATGTTGTTAGCACTGCATCGCATGCCCAAGACAGCGAATCAGAAGAAACTGATAGAACATGTACCACTTTTGATAAACTTCACTTTGATGAGGATAAGCCGTGGGATAATAGAAAAAGAGGAAATGAGTTAGAGTAAGAATTATATTTATAATGAATGAGAGGAAGGAAGACACAAGTGTGAGCCCATAGTCAATAGCTGTTGAATTGACGTTCATGTCTCAGATTGTAACCTGGTCCCAGAGGTTTTTCTTGATCTGCAAGAGCCACGAAGCGGCAACAAGAGAAAAAACCTCTAGTTACCTTGGACTTGAATCTCACTATCACGCAGATACCAGCTGTCAAACACATCGAATTGATAATTACAATAGGGACCAATGGCAAATTAGCAATCACACGTTTCCTTGGTATTACCAATCAAACAAACCACTCATATTGATTGTGTGTTTGTATAAATATTAAGCAATCCAAGCCTGAGGGTCAGATCTTGACCCTGGTGTTTGCATGAAAGTGAGATTCAAGTACAAGGTAACCAGAGGTTTTTCTCTTCTTGCCACTTCATGACTCTTCTTCATCACTTCACAGCTCTCTCATGGCTCAAGAAAAACCTATGGGACCAGGGTACTCAGATGGAAGATCCATGGAACTAGCCTGAGCCTGGGATGGGGAATGGGGATAGGAGGAAAGTGAATTGCCCCTCACCTTTCTCCAGCCATTCAACCTTTTTTGTTCACTGATGTCTTTTTGCACTACTCTCCCCTATGGAGCCTACTCCAGGCTAATAAACCGCAATCAAAGCCTCCTCCTTTTCCACCCATGACATCATTGGAGAACTCTGATTGCTTCTAGTCACATGACTACATAGTTGCAGTATTACCTTTGAGGGTGGATAGGGTTTTGCACCATCACTGTTCAAGATCATGAGTCACTGACCCCTCCTTGAAAGCCTAG
>NC_090884.1:1128305-1155805 GCF_036669925.1 Montipora capricornis | reverse complement strand
TCCTTACGGTTTTGCTGCTGTTACCATTTATTACAAAATCAGTCATTTTGTGGCAAATTTTCAACAACATATATACCTCCTGTCCCCAGGCTCTAAATCCTTTCTCGATTCTGAGTGACGTCATTGCATAAGTGCCAAAGTCTCCGATGCCGAACTCCTCCCCAGCCCTCAAAAGTGCTTCGTACAAATCAGCCGTGTTTTCGTTCTTGTGGTATAACTCCCAGCCAAGTTCGCCTTTTAAAAAAATGAAAAAAAAAAGATTTTAGCTGACGAGGACCTTTTCAAGGTTTGGATCCAAAAAGGTCAATGGCACGATTACGCTATTCGTGAACTGGACACAAGCACAGGTAACTGACCGAAGTAACTTGTATTTTTATCTGGCAATACGCTGGGGAAAAAGCCAATTGCATATATAGTCACATACTCGTCTTTTTTATAGTTTTTTTATGAAAGTTTGAAGCAAAAAAAGCAAAAAAAAAAAACAACAACAACAATGATGCGCTGCGAACAAGCCGAATTCCAAAGAGCACAACTTGAGTGATAACGGCAGAAAAGATCGACATCTATCAAAGTTTGATTTTAGTTAATTCATTTTCCAGAAAAACATGCCACGGCCACGAAAGCACTTTCAAATCCCAACTTGCAACGAAATGATGTTCTGTATATATCGTTTACAAATTAAATTTGACGGCGGTGTTTCGGAGTCATCATCATCATCATAATCATCTTTTCCTATTTCCAGCAACGCAACCAGGTCAGGGGTTCTGTATCTTCACTCGTCACTAACACTAAGTACTTTGTTCTTCATGTCCTCGATCCGGCGCTTGCGTGGTCGAACTCTCGGTCTCCTACCCTCAACCTCCATTTCACACGTCCTCTTCGCATCGTTCTCCTCGGCACTCATTCTGTGCAAAGGGCAATACTAGCGCAACCAACTGCGAGCTGTACTCTGTTGGTGATGTTGTCAACTCTCAATATCGTCACTTCATTTCCTATCTCGTAGTGTCAACCCCATCACACGTCGCAGCATCTTCATTTTTGTTTTCTCGAGCATTCTCTCCTCCTTCCATCTAACTGTCCACACCTCCGCTCCATATAGCATTACTCCTCTAATCAGTGTTTCGTAGATTTTAACTTTCAGTTTCCGACGCATACGTTCATCATAAATTATCCTAGTAAAGTTGTTCCATTTAGACCATGCCATGTTTATTCTTGCTCTCACTGCTTCCTCCGACCCTCCTTCTTGACTTATGGTGACGCCAAGATACTTGAATACCTCTACTTGTTTCAGCTTTGTGTTGTTACAATCCACAATCTTTAGCTTCACTCGGTTGATTAAATTCTAAACGTCTCATGTAAAATTTCGTTTTTCTACCTAACACGTGTGCACAAAAATATGGAGTCAGTACGAGCACATTAAGACGTCTTCATGATGTTGAACTCACCAGTATATGATATTCGCATTGCACGCACAGGGACACCAGCCAGTTCAATGTGTTTGAATGTTAGGAATTTAAACTGCCCATCACTCATATCCGAAGAGGTGAGTTTTGAAAGAACGGCACGCGAAAGAGGACCAGCTATTCCAAGGCAAGACATGTCATCTGTTACATTTTCAATGGTAACATCGTATTGTGCTTTCCTTGCGTGATACTGCAACCATCTATAAAACAAAACGAACAGGCATCTTTAACCTAAAAGACCCACATAATTCGAGAGATAAAAGTCCTTCGACTCCCAGGAGTGATCGGTATGTAAATTCTCCTCACAATTTCAATGAAATGTCAGTCAGACAGGTATTGAGAATTGAGAATACTATCAGCCTAAGAGTTGTGATTTTGATAAAAACTAAAATTCTCATGAATACCCAAGAAAGAAAGCCATGGTACTTGTTGGGAGAATGAACTTTTCCATCGTGGGAATGAAAGGGTTAATTAAAGGGGCTGTGGCACGAAATTAAGCCAAATTCAGTGGCCTGTGACTTGGCAACCAAATCAAGCGAAACGTAAAAATATCTAACTTCAATAAAACAGCAAATACAAAAGGAGGCAGGGATGGGCAAAATTGATGAAGATTAAAATGGATTGTGATTGAGCTTTTCGAAAACTGTTCAGCCAAACAGTTTTTCAAAATTCATCTCTGTTATTTGTAACTTATGTATGCTTGATAGTCATTTTTTTCACTTGAAATTGAATCATAGCTTCACTTGATTTCATATCCGCAGTCAGCGCCCAACGTCAGGGGCTTCATAGTGAAAAACATAATTTCATAGTGGCTTCATAGCTCAATTGGTTAGAGAGCCGCACCGGTTCAAACCCCGGTGAAGTCCTGAATTTTTCAGGCTTCTCTTCGAAATTGCTGGAATTGCGTTCATAACTGAGAGGATCCTAGCTTCACTTGATTTCATATCCGCAGTTCAATATATGATTGATTTTATATATCATTTCATTCGCTTTGATATGTGTTGCCGTTAACTTTAAGTTGCATAGTGAATTAAGGGGTGGTAATTGGTAAAACTACACGAAATCAACTTCACTGTTGATAGTCAGCTAGCCGCTTTAAGTAAGTCCACATAACAGAGATATTTAGCATAACGTTTACGGCGAACGTCAGGCTGACATTTGCGTTTTGCACACAAATCAAAGAAGCTTGTTTGATTTCAGTTCATTTCTTGCCTCTCGTCTGCAGGTATCAACCAACCTCCCAAAAGGGAGAGACAAGTTGGACTGAGTAAGAGGACGTCAATGGTTTAAGAAAGGGGGATTCTTGCGTTTGACGTTTCATGAAACTGTGTTTCTCAAATTACTGCGACACTGATGATTTTTCTCCTCGTTTGGACAAATTTAAAAAGTGTTTTGTGTTTTACAAGTCGCTCGACCCACATTCAAAGTAGAATGCCGCTTCATTGCTACAAGGAATTGAATGCACGATACAGTGTACATAGAATGCTGGACAAGAAGCCAAGCGGTGAGTTTGGAAAAGTATAAAAGAGTTCCTATATGGTGAATTGGCCGGTGCATAACGAGGTGACTTCAGAACAGATAGTCCTTTGTCTCCACTTCAGTTTAAAACTCAGATGTAAAATCTGTATGTATCTAAAAAAATTACAATAATCACTTCGAACAAGATAGGACATGTTACCTGCATGCAGCGTACCTCGGTAAAAAAGCTAAGAATCTACTCTACAGTATCAGCCATATCCTTTCTTTTACCTTCCTGGTCGTAAAGGGGACTTACACTTTTGACTGTATAAAGGACTTAGATACAATCAGTGGCAAAAGTAGTTGAGACGCTAGTGTCAGAATGGGCCTGAAAACCTCTCAGACGTCAGAAACTAAGCATAACTGTCAAAATTCCACTGAAAGCTTCAAAATAAAAGTCCCTCCCTCCCCCCAATCAATGTTGAAATTGACATGGAAATGTATGTTCACTATTGGCAACATTGTTTTGGGGGGCAATTTTTCAAACTGAGTAAGAAAACCAACTTCAAATGGTGAGTGTCCCAAGACCTTTGCCACTGATTGTACATTTAAATAAATATCAGGTCCTCGAAAACATATGAAGGACTAGGTCATGGTGAGGATTCAAAACAAAATTTAACTCTAACCATGAAAAGGTGTCCAACAGAAGGATAACACTGACCTAAGATCATGGAATTCAGATGAACTTCCCGTGAGCAGGAAATAATGATCAGGTGATAGAGTCGAGACGGTTAATTCAGCGTAGACTCTCCCTCTTGGACTCAACATGTGACTGATGTTAGTACAGCCAACCTAAAATTCAAAAAAGGTCAGCGAAGAGTGACTATCTTTTTTTTTTCTCATTAACTTGTGACACGTTGAAGAACCGCTCCAACCAAAGTTTGCTATAAAGAAAAAGGGCATGCAGCACCCAGTGTATTGGTCCACACTTTGTTGGACATGATTTGTTAGGCAAAATGCGCAAAGATACAAGCTACTAATATGACATACTGCAAATTACCTTGGGCAAAACATTCGCAACCATTACATTCAAGAACTCGGCAGCATCCTTCCCTTTGACTTCAAACTTTCCAAATGGCGACAAATCAATAATACCAACTTTATTCAGCACTAAATCATATTCTCGTCCTACTGGTTCAAACCAGTTTGTCCTTCGAAAGCTTGGTCTGTAGCCTGCATCATCACCTGGCAGAGCAAACCAGTTTGGTTGATCCCAGCCAACATGGAATCCCATTTCTGCTCCCCGCTCGACAAGACGCTGGAAAGAAAATACACACAAATGCAATCTACTCCGAAGTATTTTACAAGGAACTCTCAACTCCAAGAAATATAAGAGCTAAGTGCCTTTTTGATGATTCAATAAATAGCTTATGATTTTGTGGACTTATGAAACCTTCATGCACTGACACCTAGCATTCTTTCTCTTTTCCAGGTTGTAACTGTACTTGGAAATGATTTCCCAGTATTTTGTTGCTGTCAATAATGCATCGATTGGATCATCCACTGAAAACTTAGGCAACACTAGCCAGGACAAAATTTATCCAATGCGGTACTATGAGGACAGATGCATGAAAAACTGACATCAATCTTTCTTACGGTTTTTCTGCCAGTCATACCTGTCATGCAAAGTGCAAGACAGTGGGACACTTGAAGTACTTGACCTCATTTCAAAAGTAGGCGGCAGGAATATCTTTTGAACTGGTCAGAGGAGTAGTAAGCCAATGGCTACATTACGGCTACACTGGGTATATTATCGTTTTTTTTCCCTGGAAAAAGAATAGGTAACTGTAACAAAACTATTTCGTTATCTCATATATGATGGAACTCACTCTCGTCGCCAGAGTCAGCGTTCTTGGTCAGCGCCAATAACACGGACGAAGAAGTCAGGGAATCAAGGACTTCTGGCTCTTATGCACATTCTCAGAAATTTGAAAACATGACGGTCGTTAACTGTTACAACAGTATACCATTACCGCAACTGCGGGTATTTTTTTGCTGTGGCCAGAGTCCATGTTCTTTGTGCTGACCAAAAGAAAAGCGGGCTCCGACGAGGAGAATGGGAGGTACTTAGATGAAGATTCTTCAGGTCAAGTTTTACTTACTTCAAATATTGCATTTTTTCGTATCGGTCGTCCAGCAGACCGCTCCAATTTTGGATGTCCAATTTGGTTATTATTGCCATACGACTCCCTGGCTTTAGCCATGACATATTCCTTTGTTGCCCATTTGCCATAACGACCTTGATCAAGTTCATTGAGATCATATGGCGGTTCCCCATCCATTATCCAGTCAGCTAAATACTTGCCCATTCCACCTTATTTGTAGCAAAAGAAGGTATATGTCACATCAATCAAGTACAGGTGACAGGGAGTTTTTCTGGCCTAAGAGGTCACTGGGGGGAACAGGGGGGTCAGAACCTCCCACTTCCTGTACTTTTATCTCCCAGCTCCCGCCTCTTTCACTCCTGCTCCCGTCCCCCTATAAATTAGGAGACTCAAAACACATCTTGGTCATTTAGCTACGTATAAAAAATCTTAGGTGTTTCCTTTGCCGCTCCCTGCTTGCCTTGCAGCAGTTACTCGTCAGTTATGCTACATACAGCCGCCTGACATTTCATGAGCTATGACGTAACCACCATACAGGGTTTACAATAATTTCACTGGAAGTAAGCCCCTTTTTCAGGCCAAGAGACTCAATTTTCCCTCTTCCACACTTTTTAGTCCCTCCTGCCGTACCCCCCCCCCCCCCCACCCCTATTCTCCTGTGCTCCCACCCCCTCTAAGAGGTTTACCATAGATACTGGAATCATGCATCACTTTACAACCTCCAATTTTATTGGACAAAAAAAAATTATGGTCATACTCCTCAAATTCACCAAGGAAAAAAAAAAAAAAGAACTAAACCCTTTCGCCAGTCCCAAGCCAAATACCCAAAACTTGACACCTATCTCCTATTTCCTACATCGTTTTATTTCTCCCATGTTGATTACCTTCAGTCTCCCTGGAAACTCTCAATGATTGTACCATACAATGTATCTCAGGCATGCAATACTCTATTCAACAATCATCTATTGCACACTTATCTTTTCAAATGGAATGAGATACAAGAGCTGGAATGTAAAGAATGCTTTCACTTATTTTCCTTCACAAACAAACACTCAGTACTTTCACTGCCTTGTTTGAGATAGTGATGATATTACAAAGATGATGCTCAGCTGAAGGCAAAATATCAGGAGACTGTACCTGCATGAACAATACCATATCCAGTGCCCACAGCAAGCCACATATTGGGCAAATCAAATGCTGGGCCAGTAATAGATAACACATCAGGACTGTATGTTATAGGACCTGACACAACACTTGCAATGTTTGCATCAGTTAGTACAGGTATGAATTCCATAGCCATTGCCATGTTGTCACTTATTCGGTCCAGGTCACTTTCAAACAATTCTTTTCCAAAGCCTGGAGGGACACCATCCCACCTATGAAATGGACATGAAAGTAGTGTCAAGTGATGTTAAAACAACGAAAGGCTCCAGACAAAGACAAAATCAAATACCAACGCTAGCCAAGAAAAGGTTTATGGCCAGATCTTTCTGTATGGTCAGGTTGTTCCATGCCAGATCATTCCACAGTTAATTTTTTTCTCAGTGCATGAGCGAGCAGAATTCAACAAATCCTGCAATCTGATTGGTTCCGCAAGTGGGTGAAATTTTCTCATCCAGCCCGCTCACAGCGGGTGGAATCCTAGCCTTGGTTGCGTGAGCTTGTGTGATGACCTTAAATTTCCGCTTTTTTTTTTACACCAAATCCGTTAACATACAGAGGTTACTTTTTATTAGACAAGAGGTTTGGAAATATACAGTAATTCAAATAAAAATATTTCTCTTTAATACTACATTCACTATCAAGCGCGGTACGAGGCAGCAATTAAAAAAGTGATTTCAGAGAGGAAGGGAGAGAGAGGGAAAAAAATTAGTTACCAGTTTAAAGGTCGGTCCGTATAGCGAAAAACTGCAGCCTCAGGCGGCATTTTCAAGACCTTGGTTACAGTTTTTTGTCATATGGACCACCCAGCTGGCAAATAACATAATTTATATGTACAGTACATGTTGTCAGTTTGTTCCACAAAAATGCAAAATACTGTCATTACTTGTAACATTATGGTTACAATTTGCCATCCTGCTGCTGTTCCCTTTCCTGTTACTTTGTCAAGCCTTGTTTCACTTTATCTAGTGATCAGACTCAATGTTATGCATATTAAGTATAAAGTATGTACCATTCTTCCTGTATTCTCATCTTGTCTGGATGTTCATAAGGTCCCAATAGTAAACCCTGCCTCTCCTGCCGACAGTAGTAAGAACCTTCCAGGTCTCGTATGACAGGCAATTCATGTTTTAGAGCTGCAACTTCAGGGATGGTGGATGTTACTACATACTGATGGTGAATGGCTGCAAGTGGAAGCTCATGTCCTGCCATGTGTCCAACTTCACGAGCCCAAAAACCTGAAATAAGGAAAAAAGTAAATATGTTATTAGCATGGAGAATGTACATGTAAAAGTCGATGGCATAAATTTCAAATGAACCGAAGTTGTTGGGCACATGCACAAATTTAAAAGCAAACCTGCAGCATTGACCACTTCTTTAGCCTTTATTGTGCCATGTTCAGTGTGTACATCCCATCGACCATCTGCTCGGTAATTCAGTCCAGTGACCGGGGCAGGCATGTACAGATCAGCACCATGCATTCTGGCTCCAATGGCAAGAGCTTGTGTCAAGGAATATGGATCAATGTGTCCATCACCTGTCAATATACATAAAGTGAATTAAAAACAGCTTCAGTGTGAACAGAGAGTTTGTTAAGACAAATTTCTACATCCTGCTCAGTCAGCCACACAAATGTTTTGTAAGTACATGTACAAGCAATGCAATAATTATTATTATTATATTTCTACTTGTTCTATTATTTTGCTGTCTAAGTCTGCAAAAAAAAAAAAACATGATGACTGATGAGAAACCTTTTATTCATGTAAGGTGCGTGTCTCTACCCTGCAAGCAATATTGGTGCCATGTTTACTTGTTTCTATCTTGGGTAGCACATGAGAAACCAACAACACTGCTCATATAATGGTAGAATATCTCTGGATTGTCAAAAAAAATTGTCACAATGCTTCACATGTTAAAACCACCAATACCACTCCAAATGGACAAAATAATAGTTGTATACTACATTTATATTTAGAGCTAACCTGGATTGAACAAACCACCAAGAACATCATCCATTTTAATAAGAGGATGCATTTTTGCAATTTCATCTGGAGTGACAAGCCACTGAGGAGCTTTATGCCAGCCCTGCCTTTGCATATGGTATTTAGCCTCATCCATTCTTTCTGCTGTGGTGCACAGTCTCAAACTGCCTGGTTTATGAAAACCAACATCCTTTGAAATATATAAAAAAAGAAACTAAATTAACAAAATATGGTGGTACATCTACATGTATTACATGACTCAAAAAACTGAATAGCCCAAGGGAAACACGTTCTATATCAGTGACATTATTTTTGCCATGTAGTATTATTATTGTGGCCACTTTTTGCTAGCTACGTGGACAAAAACAGTAACGGTTCCAGTACCGTAAAAATACAGGACTGCAATAAAATGACTTTATCTCCCACTGTTACCTGTAGTTTCCATTTTCTCCTGTGACTCTCCTCTCATCTTGAGATCATTTTTTCCAAAACTTAGCAAAATAATGTGCTTGCAGTTTAGATAGTCGGCACTGCTCACTTGGACAAAGTGATGGAACGCCCAACCAAGTCATGTAATATGTTCTGTGTGTTTTGAAAAGCCCTTCATCAGTCATAGGGCTACGAAGAGTATAGTCAAAATGAGACTGTCAGTGTATTAGGCCCATAGGCTTTTACTGACAAACTGTAGCTGCAAAAAGATGCAAAAATATGAAGCAGTGACATAATTTGACAACCCTGAAGTTTATGATGGCATACCTGCCCTGTTTCCTCTTCTAGTTTGGAATACAACTGAATGCTGTAATAATGAATGTGTTTTAAATTTATTCCAGGATGAAAATAAGTTGTAAGCCCAGCCTGCAACAGATAAATTGAAAATTTTCGTCATTAATTTGGGTGACAGTCACTGGAAATATGGTGTTTTAAAGGTCAACTGGAAAGGAGAAACACATTATCTCAGAAAGGAAACCGTCTGTGGGAAACAGATGAATGACGAATATGATTTCTGTGCTTGTTAAGCTTTAACTTTAAGAGCTGAGACACAGTGTCCTAAATTTTACATCTTTTTGCGTCATTAGCCGTTCTTCCCTTGAAACAGGCATAAAGAGTCTGTGTGTTAAGAAAAGTTGTATCTGGTTTTTTTAAATTTTTATTTTGCAGCTGCCATCAACTTAACTCCTTCGGATTTTCAGTGTGTTGCTAAAATACATGTAGCATGACAACGTTCCTTTAAAACATTGACTCTAAGGGGTTCCCTATTGACGAGTAAAATCATCTGGCATTAGACAGAGTAAAATATTAAGTCTGGCCGGTTTAGACGTGAAAGGGTTAATGGGGACATGGTTTTTCAGTGAGTGATTAAGACTGCCAGAGAATTTCCAATACCTCACTTTTGTTGTTGGTAAATTTGAATATTTTAGAGAAAAAAAAAGTACTATTTTGATTTCTTATCATTTACCGCATGCCATGTAGATCCAGCAGTAAGTTCTGACTTTTCCAATAACACAACATCCTTGAGACCTTTTTTGGCAAGATGGTATGCTATACTTGTTCCCAGGACCCCACCACCAATGATAACAACCTCAGCATCCTCTTTCAGGTGCTTGTTCAGTTTTGACGTGCTGAGAGGAAATAATGCCGTCGCAGAAATAAGAGCCAATAGTATTCATCCAGCTACATATTTAGTAAACTTTCAAAAGATTTTGGGGGTTTTCTGTTCCAACCTGAACCATCATCTGAGGGAGTGTCATTGTACAAAGTGAGCATAACAAGGTTTGTGCTTGCTGTATTGGAGTTACAGAACTGTGTTTCAAAATAATTATTGCAATCTGCTTTACAATTACTAAATGAACATTTAAGAGCTTTTGTAGTTCATCCCACTAAATTACAATGAATGGCATACCTGTAAGTCTTAATATCAGTATATAAATTTTTATGCAGTTATATAACATTAAGCTCATTTATTCTGGAAAAGTATTGCTTTGTAGAATACAGAGCCCACTATGTGCATATTACTGAATGACAAAGGAGCCCAAGTTGTTTCGTTCTTCACAAGCTCCCGACCAATTAAAATCTGTATGTGGTGGCGTAGTTGCTCCATAGTTTTTACGCAGTGATGGCCAAATTCGCAGCATTGCACACAACAGGATTTGATTTTGGATTTTCCGAGTCTGGCAAGGTGATCCGATCAAGAGATGTAAACATAACTTATTTAAAGAAATTATGTGACTACGTTCGTAAGTTCACGATCACGTCGTTTCGAATTCGTTCGTTTTTAAACGTTAAAAGAGGTTTGACTGCTTACCTTGAGCTGGATCTTTTATGCCGCCACGCAGAAGAAGAGAGAAAGGCACCTCGTTTAAGTGATGCTTCAAATTCAGCGACATTGCTTCGAGAAACACCACGTAGTAAATTTCCAGCTCGAAGAAGAGACGCCATGTTTACAAGATTCAATGCATTTTGACCACAGCAAGTTGTAAACCGGCTCTGAAGACAATTGAGTATTTTTTATTTATTGAAAACGAACCAATCACAGCACAGTCTAAACATGTTGACCAATTGAACGCTTCGACTCGTGCAGTGTTCGTTTGGGTGGCGCGAAACTTGTAAAACGCGCTAAACAGGAAAGATACAATGACTGCAATGAAGAGAGCAATTTTTCGGAAAGTTGGGCCTGAATGAGGCGAAATTTCTCTAGTGGAAGCGACCATTGCTAGAAACATGAGGCGGATACATAACTTTCGCTGACATTTATCCTCTCTCGAGTGCCATGGGGGTTTCGATTTCAATCTGATCCGATCCTTCTCATTTCTATTTACAGTGCAATCGGGCGAAATATCGAACGTGGAAGAAACAGAGGGCGACAAGAGAAACAGTTAAGTAAGGTTAGGATTGTTTTAGTTGAGATTTATTTCTAATCCTTATCACAATTGCGAAAGGATTCAAAATACAATCCTGTGTAGAATTCCTACCTTCCTGTGTTTAAGCCATGGACGAAAACCGGAAGTGAACATTTTGCACGACAAGTTAGTAGTCCCCTCAGAGTTTCAAACTAATCGTCTCCAACAGTGAAACGATTCTTATCAGTAAAGGGGTAGTGTCAAGGTAGTGTCAAGACAAGTTAAAACAGGAAAACAGCTCACTTCCGGTTGCCGTCCATGGCTCAAAACCAACTCGGTCTTGGGACTTGGGCCGAATTGTCTGGTTAGTTGCTACGCAACCCATTCCTTCAAAGTCCAGAACACTTTTCGGGCCCAAAACCGGTCAGTATAAAGTGCAGACTGCAGACTGGGTATAAAATGCAGACTGAGGCCTAAATTCCGGTAAATTGTCGTTTTATTTTCAAGCGACCTTGGGGTCACGCAATGTCGGTCTCTCTAGTAGGCTACTAGGTCTACTTCTACTTCATTATAAAAAATATTATTACCATTGAGAATTTGTATTTATTCTTTAATCTGAAGCATGAACATTTGGTGATATGCTTCACGGTTCACCTTACAAGGAATTCGAATTAAAGCCTTCTGACGATTGTCGAGTCATATGATACAGATCTTTAAAGACCAGCCAACATTTGCATTGCACGCACGTGCTCCAACCTTTCGCCGTAGTTCAGCATGGCGGGGATTTCTGCTAATACATACTAGGTTAGACCGTAGACTGAGGCCTAGATTGTCGCTTTGTTAAAAAATTGTTCAGAAGATATGCGTTCCACTTACCGTAGTGATCGCAATCGTCTTCCCCCCCCAAAAAATCGATATGTTGAACATCTTTTCCCTTCCTCCTATTTTCCACAGCGGCCTCTCTCGTTTCAAACTTTCATTTATGCATACTAAATACTATTTACGAAATCGGTCGCGCAGATTTTATGATGACACACTTTCACAGTGACGCCATCAAATAATTCGCAAGGTGTTTTGATGTACATGTAAAGCACAGATCTGAGAATTCGAGAGGTCATCTATGAATTTGTCTCCTATGACAATCCAATTTTTTTGGCTTTATCCATTGAACGGGTTTTGTTGCGTGACAGTGAAAACGATCTACGGGGGACTTATACGGTGAAGTTAAACGGGAAAGACTGGGGCAAGTACGCAACATACAAATGATACTCCCGAGAACGAGGTTATTTGGACAAGTTCACTGAAAACAATTTGCTTTGCTTACTGCTTACTGTAACGATCTTTTCGCTGTTTTTCCCCGAGATAAGTGAGTCTATGGGCGCGTTTTTTTATCCAAAATTCTGGAATAAGAATGGTTGGTACGGAATGCTAGGAATAATTCGGTTTGTCTGCATAAAAAGAACGTCAGTCGAGATGAGCGGTCCTGGAACGAGTAAACGTTGCGTTTAACAAATATGACGGCCGACGAAGAGGCTGACATTGCTGCCGTTATCGAAGCAATTTTCCTTGTCAACAAAGAGGAGGAAGAAAATCGGGAGACTGTTTTTGGATTTGCTAAGTGTTTTGGTAGTCCTATGTACAAAGGAGAGGCAATCAATAGACCAATTTCGATATATTAAAATTCAGTCCGAAACAAAAGGCATCGTCTCGAGGCTCTGGGGAATAAACTCATACAAATCCTTATATTTATTCCCCAGAGCCTCGAGATGATGCCTTTTGTTTCGGACTGAATTTTAATATATCGAAATTGGTCTATTGCCAAATTGCCTTTTTCTTGTACGAAACATCACTGAAAAACCTCGTACTTTTGGTACAATGAAATTAGAAGCAATGTTTCATTGTGTCCAAAAGTGTAACCTGATTTTTTCTCCGGTAGAGACGTATTTGAATCCGCAGCGCTCATCTTGCCGCCCGCCATCTTGAATTTTCATTCGCAACATTCTGTTCATTCTGCCCCTGGGAGCAGATTGGATGGAATGGCGTTCTGTCAATTCCGGAATAGGAATGCGGAATAGAAAAACGCGCCATTCTCATTCCAGAATTGTGAATTAAAAAACGCGCCCTATGTTTATTTCTACGAACTATCCCTATTGTTGAAAATATATCGGGTATCAGACGATGCGACAATTCAGGCCTCAGTCTGCATTTTAAACCTAGTCTGCATTTTATACCCACTCTGCAGTCTGCAGTCTGTATTTTATACTGAACGCTTATGAAACTGCAAACTGTGAAGTTTGATGACTTAAATCCTCTCCGTTCTTGAGATACAATGGAAATTGTGACACCCAAAGTGACCCGTAAGATGGGCCCCAGGAGGTTGAAACAGTGAGTAACACTGCGGGCAAGATAAAGGCTTTCTCTTCTCTCTTATTAAGAAGCAAAGTGAAGAAAGAGTATGAGATTTTCAAAGCTTCCACGACTAAGCCCTGTAAGCCTAATGACTAAATTTCCAGTAAAAACTGCACGACATCAATCTATTGTAAAGTGACGCAACTCTCGTCGCGACCCGAGGCTCGATTTCCGCCGGTCACTCGAGTTCGGGTATCCTCCCCGAGACGCGTGAGCGATAGATTGTATCTGTGACGTAAATTAAAAATTTATGCGAAGTTAATAGTTGCGAGGAAATGGCATTAGACAACACAAAAGATTGATTTTAACTAAACAGCAATTACATAACTGCTTACACGTCTGTGCGAAGTTTCCAGATGATGCGAGCTTGAGTTTGTGGTTAAATGATCAATGTGACTTTGAATTCAACCCGGGCGAATAATCATCATTCATCAACAAAATCTTCGGCCGCTTCAAATCTCTCAGCCGGCCTCACTGGTCCCCTAGTTCTACCACCAAGAAACTCAGCAGTAACTTCAATTGATCTTCAGGAATTTTACTTGCTCTTATATTAGCAAAGTCTGAGGAGAAATTGCAATAGCAATGGATTTCAAAGCCGTATTTTTCCCTTGGTGCCAACTGGAAAATAAGTGAAGTTTCCAAACCCCGGGGTAGAAAACGACGCAATACCATTCTCCAGCTTCTTGAACTCTTCCCGTTGTCAAAATCTTTAAAGTTTCCCACCTTTAAGGTACTGCAATTCTCGAACAGGCCGGGTTAAAGAGTACCTTCGCAGCCACAACTTGTACCAAAATTGTAATTTATGCCTGCTCGATTGTGCAGGCGAGTTTCTGATTGGCGGATATTAACAATGGCTCACCTCACGCGTCCAGCCGTGATTTCGGGAGTGAGCGCTGGCTCATATCCTGAAACAGCGGCTGGTAATCGAGCCTAGTCGCGACTCTCTTTTTAATTTGCTCTCTTCCCATTTTGGGTTCATAGAGAGCAGTGCGGATCAGTGGTTAGAGTGCTTGCCTTGAGATCCGCAGATCCCGGGTTGAAGACCCGTCCTTACCACTCCTTGAATTAGATCCTGGTAGTCCCTGGTTCAACTTCTCAGCTGCACTTGTAAATAGCCAACTGCTTTGCCTCCGGCCAGTTGGAATTCTTAACAATTGTTGTTGTTCTTGTTTTTGTTATTCTGTTCTTTCGTTTCGTTGATTGTGTTTCATCGGCGTTGAAAGCTGAGATTTTAAAGGTTGATGCTCTGTTTTGCCCGTTCATTGGCCGTGAAAAACCCCTTATGACGCAGTGGTCCAGTTATTATGTATGAAAGGATAAAAACTTTTCCTGGCTCGTCAAACAACCATTTCTCCAAGCCACAAAAATGAGTCCGAAGGAATCAAAGCTATCTGTCAGTTGACTAAGAATTTCTATGGCATAAGAGTGAAGACACCGAAGTTCTCTAGTCGAAATTTCGCCCCTCAAAGAAAATCAGGAAACGGCGAGTAGCATACAGTATTTTATTTTGTGTTATCTCACATCCTGCGAAATATACATTTAGTTGAAAGAATTATTTTATCCTTGCAGCATAATTATCAGTAAATTAAGCCGAGATAATTTAAACTATTTTAACAATTAATTTTAAAATGTTTTGACTATTAAGTTAAACTACAAAACTGCGTTTTTAATAAGACCAGGGGATAAACGAACCCACTTTGTGGACTAACTCGAATCCCCCTAATGCAACTTTCCACAAAAGCGTTTAAGCTGTAAAACAAACTTGTGATGTCTTCGATATTTGCAACTTTATTCACTACTACCATGACCAGATGTCTTTAAAACATCATATTCCCTAGAAGTATTCCGTTATCTCCTACGTATGTACACTGTTAGCTATCCATCCCGGTACTAAGTATGGATAGGGCAGATAACCTTTCTCGAATCTTTCATCATTCCTTTCTTTTATGATCGACTTGACGTATCCATGTAAGTAGTTGTAGTATTTCTGCACCACATGTCCTGCCTTTGTATCCTGCAGACTTTGAGCGTAGTCGAACAAAGTATCATAGCGTAGAGATGCTAAAGCCATTCCTAGGGAAACCTGAGCCTGGAGAAATGTTCATAAAAAAGAGCGAAACGCTGTGCTAATGTAACCACAGGCGGCCCAGAGTCGGAAGGTAAACAATTATAAGGATTTGTAAGGGAATCTCGATAACAGACTGAAAAAGATATTTACCCGCACAAGTTCTCAATAAAAAAGCCGTACTTTATTGCCATGGTGAATTTCTTGCTTTTTGTGTGGTTTTTTGCCTGATTGAATGCGATTTAAGCGACTTCTCAAATTCCCGAGTCGTCACTCTTCCCTAAATAAAGGAAAGGCTGGCAACTCATTTCTAACTTACCTCAGATCTCGCCGAAAAAATTCACACTTCTCCGGCATCAGTCACGCTCAAACTCCGGCGATGGCTACAAGGATAAATTTACTTCCCCTTGACCAAGTTTCAAGGTCCCGCGAGTATCCATTGCTGAGAAACTGCGAAAAATATTCAAATTTTCAAACTCCTTCGAGGCTCGCTAACAACCAATTTTGACACGGCTGGTCAACGGTTCACTGAGCCTCCATACGGTGAGCGCAAACCTACGCGAGTGTACCCATGGTTGGGCAGAGCAAAACAAATCCCAGACTCGTCCCCAAATACCTGCCTGGGGTCATGTTCGAGTTTCTAAATCGGCGAACGATATTAAAAGTTCCACACTGAAACCTTAAACACAGCTCCCATCGCTTTGGTTGCCCTACCGCATGTTATAAACCCGGATTTTCATCGAACTCCGTAAGTACTGAAGCTGTTTGGATGGAGTTTGAAACGCAGTCGAAGGTATTTACTAGTGAATGAAACACAATCCTGTTTTTCATCCGTCAACAACTCACATTGTCATGACTGCAGAAGAAAATTCGTATGAAAAGGTCGCTGCACCTTTTCAGCCTTTTGGACACATTTTTCTGTTGAGAATCCAGGGAAAATGCCATCGTTGAAATCATCTGTGCTTTGTTTTTGCGCTTCCAGTTGCGTTGAAATGTTCAAAATTATTTCTCACACCGGTGCATCAAGCGATATCGATCGAAAACCAACAATTATTACTCGGAATACCTGAAAGGCATCCGAGTTACAATCTCGCTTGTCTGTTTTTTGGACAGTAGAAATTACGGTGCGGTGATTTCTTTGGCTCAAAGCAATTCACTTAACAAAACTATACTTTTTCCAACAACAACAAAAAAACAGCCGTGGTGTCGAGTGTCATCGGACGAGGGGAGTTTTGCACGCGCGAGGCTTCAAACAGCTTCAGTACTTACGGAGTTCGATGAAAATCCGGGGTTATAACATGCGGTGGGGCAACCAAAGCGATGGGAGCTGTGTTTAAGGTTTCAGTGTGGAACTTTTAATATCGTTCGCCGATTTAGAAACTCGAACATGACCCCAGGCAGGTATTTGGGGACGAGTCTGGGATTTGTTTTGCTCTGCCCAACCATGGGTACACTCGCGTAGGTTTGCGCTCACCGTATGGAGGCTCAGTGAACCGTTGACCAGCCGTGTCAAAATTGGTTGTTAGCGAGCCTCGAAGGAGTTTGAAAATTTGAATATTTTTCGCAGTTTCTCAGCAATGGATACTCGCTGGACCTTGAAACTTGGTCAAGGGGAAGTAAATTTATCCTTGTAGCCATCGCCGGAGTTTGAGCGTGACTGATGCCGGAGAAGTGTGAATTTTTTCGGCGAGATCTGAGGTAAGTTAGAAATGAGTTGCCAGCCTTTCCTTTATTTAGGGAAGAGTGACGACTCGGGAATTTGAGAAGTCGCTTAAATCGCATTCAATCAGGCAAAAAACCACACAAAAAGCAAGAAATTCACCATGGCAATAAAGTACGGCTTTTTTATTGAGAACTTTTGCGGGTAAATATCTTTTTCAGTCTGTTATCGAGATTCCCATACAAATCCTTATAATTGTTTACCTTCCGACTCTGGGCCGCCTGTGATGTAACGTGCTTTGCAATGGAAGAACGCAAGAAAGAAGGGGCGTAGCAATGATGAATGGAGCTAATCTTTGAAAAACGGGAACAATTTCGCAATCATTGCTTTTTTTCACAAGACGCTACTTCGTGTCTCAGGAAACTAGGAAATATTGTTTCCCGAAATGCATCCCCGCAGTGAGAAAAAGAGTAAAAGTGTTTCTGAGGAAGCAAACGTTCAGAAACATTTTTGCTTCCCAAGAAGCTAATTTTGCTTCTGCGACAAATATTACGTGTTTGCGCAAACCCCTTGACTAAGAATTATTCAGTATGGTAACAATTTTTTCCGCAACAATGTTTCCTCTTTTGGGGAACCTAGGCGCAAGGAAATAAGCTACGCTTTCTTTACCAAATCATTTGCTTTTTACGTTTGCCGTCGTTTGCGCTTGAGTGGGGGCCCAGAGCGTGTGTTTCAGGGTGACCCTAAGAGGGAAGTGGTGAGAGCTATACCAATTCCAAAATGAGTTTATACTACACTGAAGAAATGAGAGATAATTAGTAGAGATATTAAGGCTTAATTCAGATAATAAGGCTTAACTCAGTGTACAGAAAAGTGGAGAATATACACTTAACTTCTTAACCGTCGCGAGACTACTAGAAACTGCGAGAAAATACTCCATCATAGGGCTGCGACGGTCATTTGTCACGCCTATTATACCTGGGCTTACAGTCATTCTTCCGTTCTACGCAACCGTAATGAACTATCTTCAAGGACGGTGCTTACTAATTAAGTCAAAGGTACGTTTGCCTCGAGTTATGATTATGCAGGAAAGGTAAATCTTAGCAAGTCTTTTTGAAATCCAACAAGAAAATTTGGGGTAACCACGCATTTTTCAAAGATAATTCATGAACAATATTTGTAAAAAGTTCTAAAATACAAAGTAATGTATGGCGTTCTTTCTCAAATTGAAGCTTAATTATCTTTAAAGAATGCATGGTGATCGCCAATTTTCTTTTTGGATACCAAGAGTACTTACGAAGATCTACTTTCTCTGCATAGTTTTATACCGCGCAAAATACCCTTGCATTAGTAAGCATCGATCACCGATAGGAAATCCGAGTATCTGGAGTTGCGCAGAACGTATGCGCAATAACAATAGTAGGCACCGTCTTTAAGTCCCTTTTAAGTTGGACGCACGGACCGTAATGGTAACGGAGATATGTGCGGAGAACATATAACTAATACGAACTCACCCCACCGGTAAATCTTCTTGGTAGATTGTAAATACTATAATGATCGACTCCAACTCTGTTGTCTTTGTACAGCTTGGTTGGCATGTTGGGAGTCAGTGCTCCAATGTGGTCAGCGGGATAGTTGACAACACTGTGCTGAGCGGTCAAAACCCAAATGATGCGTATTAAGTGCTTCTTCAAAGCCGCTTTAGTGGTGAATTTGGTGGGGAAGCGTTTTACCTGACGAGGAACAAGTTGGTATGTGAGGCTACGCGTTCGTTAGGTTTTGTTGTTTTGAGCACAAAATGCTGTGTAATAAGTTACAAGTAAACCTAAGCGTTTAATAATTAACTGCTGAACCTGGACTACCATAAGTAATAAGTCACTGGTAGAGACTCCCGATTGAGATCATTATGTAATTCGCTATCGTTTACGTCTTCCTCTACATCATCGTCTTCGTCTTGATCCATCTTGTTTTACCCCTCATTTTACGCGTAACAAGAGGGTTCTGGTACCCTACACTTGTTCGAAGCATTTTCATCCCATTTCCTCTTAAGTTCACAATATTTTAGTATTTTTTAATGTTACAATATCTCGCTCAACATCCAGTTCAATTCCGTAGTCCAAAGTCCAAAGTCCACATTCGTTGACCCAGCAAATTGATGGCATCGTGGATCTCTTTAGAGAAATCGGAGTCGTTAACACAGAACACCGAATACCAAGAGAACTAAACATTTGGAGACGACTAAGGACAGACATTTTTTATTTGTGTCAAATTTAAACTTAAATTATTATGGCTCGAGCCGGCTTACCTTTCCAGATCCAACAGAAACGTCTGAGGCGAAATTTTGTAACTCCTTGTCTTTCTTAATCTCTTTGTTTGACTTGTAATAGCTAGATTCACAAATAAAGAATGTCTTTACTTTCGCTTTCTCCCGCAAAAAGAAATTCGCAGCCTTTGTTTAGGTTTTAATGCAGCAAATTGAAAAAGGTGGTTCTTCAAACTAAAATGAATGAACAAACTCGTTGTCAGTTTATCCTCCCCGCTCGATCTTATTTTAACTCTTTCTATTTTAACTCTTTCAAGAAAAACCACGGATCTCCTGTAAATGGGTTTTTTTCATTGTGACGGAATTGGAAATGGCCGAGGGACAAGTTCATTTATAAAGATGTAAGCAAGTTTTGTTAGTGTTGGGTTAGAGCAATAATAATTATTTTCAAGTGAATGCCGAAAGTAATTACGCGATTGCAATTGGTACGCTTAGTGATTGGTTTAAAATCTCTCGCTTATTTATCAACCAATGAGAATGAGAAGGAAACTCAAAACCAATCGCGTCTACTTGCACGCGCGATTTTTCCCGCGCTTTGAGCAAGTTACATGGAATTGCTACGAATTCGCATTGGTTCATCGCGCTGTTTGCCCCTGCTGTGATTGGTCGAAGTAATTACTTTCGGTGGTTGATGTACCCTTTATCACCGTTTATCAACTCCTTTAATTCAGTGATAAAACCAAATGTCGTAATTTACTTACAGATTGACGTATTCGTTGACCATCCTTGTTATCGATTCATGGATAAGCTCTCCATCATCTCTGTACGGAAAATAAGGTAGCTTTGTCTTGTCATCGAGTCCTCTGTTCTAAACGAACAAAAGAGGAAAAACAAAAACTACTGATGAAGGAATTTGTTTTGAACACTGAGAACTTAGCGGTCATGCTTTGGTTACGACAAATCGCTATAAACGCCAATCAGGTAACCCTAACCCTAACCACAACTTCGTTCCCAAGGCTCGTTTGCGGCGTTCCTCGAAAGTACCAGAACTCTTCAGGCCTTTTTCTGGTATCATAATTTTCTCTGTATGTTATGAACGGAGACATTTTAAGTCAACAAACTTCGCAATCAGTATTATCTTAAAACATGTTTAAAGACCACATTATGCAGGCAAGCAGACGGTAGTTTGGTAAATGGCTTTTCTGGGCCAAAACGTTTATCGAGACCTACGAGAAAAGGGCCCCAGGGTCGCTCTTCTCTTATCCCGTGCAGCAGGAGAGATACTGGATACAAGGCAAATAGCAAGGCATTCTATTGATTAAAAATCGTCTTTAGCAAATGTCGGTGAGTGGTAAAAAAGTGAAGTTCATAACTTAAACGGTGCAACCTATTGAAGAAAGACGAATTTTTAAAGTAAGTCAACGGCCTCTTGCCCAGTCTCCAAACTGCTTCAGTGGAAGCGAATGACAAGATCAAACTGGGTTATAGACCTTATTCCAAAATGGCCGTCATTTAAATATTCTTTTGTTTTTATTCAAATTAGCCCTCGATTCCTCGTTCTTGAGCTGAAAATTCAAAATAATATTTTGCCTTGAACGAGGCATCAAGGTCTAATTTGAATGAAAACAAAAGAATATCTAAATGGCGGCCATTTTGGAATAAGGTGTATGGCCTCAGTTGTGCTTGGCCCCAGGCTTCCCGTTTTGTCTTTTCCAGGTAGCTGAAAAGAGAGTGAAGAAGAGACACTATGATTTGTTTTATTTTGTAAAGTGTAAACTTTGCTTTACTTACCTTTATGTTGTCCAGGAAGTCGGTTCTCTCCCAGTTGAAATTCTGATAGGCTCTACGAATCATTTGAAAAGCACCTTCGGCTCCAACAGTTAGTAACTTATCTAAAGTGCCTTTTCCTGGCGCAACAAGAAACGGATATCCAAGCTTATTTGTCCCAATAAGGCCCCGGCAGTGATATTTCAGTATCTGGTGCATAGGATGAAGTTGAGAGAATTGCCGATTGACGCACACACATATAGGCTCCATGAAGAGATGAATGTTAGAAAGATGCTCTATAACTTGAGTTTGCGCGAAGTCTGTGGCTTGGAGAGCGTGTTTAGCCATCAACCAGAGCTCGCTTTCCATCGGGGTAAATACTGCAGAATCTTAAGAAATGACACACTGGCATGAAATTATATCTAGTTTTGTGAGGAGGTAACGTGGCTGTTGGTTTAATGCGCTAGACAGTACCGGATTGAATTAAAACACTGTTATGAGCACCAGTGTTAGATGACTGATGGTTTTGTAGTCACTTTCAGTTCTGTCTGTCACGATATAGCTAACCAGTATGAATCTTGCCAGTTGAGATTCTCAACTCTTATGGTCATCTGTAAATGATCTACAATGATTTCGTTAATTTCTCTCAAAGGTTTATCAAAGACGTCTTTTAATGAAGTACTCAATTATTTACTTATATTTTCTGGTAACGCGTCTTGTGAGATTATAATAAAAGAGGTTTAGTGATTCATTGTTCAAATGAAGAACTATTAACTGATCAATGACAAACCGAGAATCGGATGCAGAGCGCGGGTGGGAGGGAGAGAAGTGTGAATGCATGTCGCATTCGAGGGTTTGTTAATCAATTAACTGCATCAAAAGCTTCAAGAAACAATTACATCCAGTCTGCGGTAAACCCTACCTTTAGAACTGTCCAGTTGAATAGCGACTGGCTTAAGACGGTTCGTCAGTGTGTGTCGGCTGGGCTTAGAGGCAAATATGGCGATCGGGGAGAAAGCGTCCATTACTGTGCCAAACGGGTCATTGCGTTTCGGCTCCAGTCTTTTATAAAGTGGATACTGGACAGCATAAATATAGCCCTCCTCTACTGCCTGTGATAAAAAAAGTCATGAAAAAATGATTGAATTACTATGACCAAATGTCTAGCTCATTTTAAAAAGAGAAAGTTGTGGCTAAGGTAGTTTTGTTGCCGATAACTCAGTTGAAGGTATCGGCATATGCGTTTCGCGCGGCCCAAAGCAGCCGCGTTACTGACGCATCACTAAAGGATTCCTTTGCTTTGGAAGAGCATTGCGTCACGCCTTATATCAAATAACGGCTGCCTATTGGACACCAATATATTCAAAACCAAACCATGCAGGACAGATTAGCTTGAACAACTAACCTGGCTTAGGGAAATATCCATGCCCAACACATCTTGCGTCGCTCCTTCCCAGTTAAACTTTGGGTTTAGTTTCCGACAAAGGTCAGTCCAGTCCACACCTCCAATTCGTGCTAAACAGGAGAAATAAAGAATTTCCGTTTCGAAAAAGCACTGGTTGGCAAAACAGTTTTTTATTTTCGTTCCTAAAAGAGTGCATTTTTTTACATCTGGGCAAAAATCGTCGTGTTCGTTTTCAAACTTCGCCATCTCAAAGAAAGCAACATCAACAGTTTGTTTATAGGGACGCGTGAAGGAGGATAAACTTCGGAAGAGAACATTTGTTCCAAAAAATGCAATGTTTTGCTCTCGGTACTCTCCTTTCATAGTTCCCTTTAGCACAGCTCGTTTCCTTAATTTGCAGCTTAGCTCCGAACCGGGTTCCGTCTTAAATTCTTTCTTGCTTGCTACGCGACATAGACACGTTATTCGCCGTACCAGCAAGACTTGAACTGTTTGGGACAGCCATCAATGGAAGCCTTGTTACATTTATCAATGATGGCCTGGTTACCTGGATCCCATGAAACCCTTTCAATGGCCATTGGATTTAGGCCAGCTAACCGCTGATCAGTAAAAGCTTCGTCGTCTCTCCACAATGCAAGCTCCGATAGATTCCTAAAAGGAATGTTAGGGTCTTCAAACTGGAACTGAAAATACTTTGTATCGTTCTGAAAAGTAAAGAAAAAAGTAATTTTAGATGATGAAGAACTTTAGACCAAGCCAGTACGACGAGAACTTCAAGTTTTCAAAGAGCGCATGCTTATCAGAAGGCTCCTTACAATGTTGCCATTTTACACAAACCACGCGCAAGGATGAACACATGTCGCGTGTGTTCTTGCTAATGTCGTATGTTTAACCCAGTTAAAAGAGCCAAAAATATTGCGTACTTCCTCAAAGGAACTAAACACGCTTTAGAAGACCATCACGGATCTGACGTAACACAATTTAAAGTATGCTTTCAGTCTTGAGTTAAACAGTCAGTACATACATGGTTTTACTTAGAATACCTAAAGATTTCTAATCAAGCAATTTGTTTACACTTGACTGTGCTGCTGCAAAACTGGCGAGGATGAATGAAGTTGTTTGTTCCTATAAAATGCTCTTTCGCCTATAGGTGTTTTTTTTTTCAAGTTTTCACAGTTGTGGAAAATCTGGAAGTAATCATCTAAAATTGAGAAAGTTGCCCCACTTTTTTATGCAAATTAAAAGTAAAATGACCTCGAATGATTTATGTGAAGCTTAAACAGAGAGAAGTTAAAATACCATGACATTACCGTGACACTTTCTCTTTTTTTTACTTTCTGTCGCGTCTCTTTTGAAAAAAGTTATGGACGCGATGGACGGTGTCGTTTTCAACCTCCTGTTTAAGCCTCACGTCAGAGGTGGCCGGTCAGTTTTAAGCTTGGTTTTCACTGGCGAGACAAGGATAAACACAAGCTCGTGCGCAGACAGATTCAACTTCTCGTTAATCAGTGTTAAAGCAGAGGGTGCTTACGATATAGACACTGCTGAGCTTTAGTTTATTGCTTGTGCTTATACTGGCATCGCAAGTTAAAATCAGCCCTTGGTTAACAAAGAAAAAATGCCATCTAACCAATCGCTGGAAGTATTACCTACTTCTGACACTGATATATTTTGCTTTCTACTTAGTTAGAACAGTGCGTCACGGCACGATTAAACTTTGTTTAAAGGTGTACGTTAATATCTAAACAACTTTTCAAGTAAGAAACCGATAACAACGTGAAAGAGGTCCCACCGTATTAACGCCATGGAAACGATTAGCGACGAAGAAGTTGTATGTTCTCGTAAAGTCTCCTTCCGTTTGAAACTCAGTTCCTTTGGTTTTGGCGTCAAAAAGGAAGAATAAACCGAGATTTTTCCAGATCGTGGAGTTGTACAATCGAATCCAGTGACTGTTCAGAGCATCTTTCAACAAAATCCTTAAAACTTCTTCAAGAGTCTTATTTAAACAAGCGAAAGGACATTCAATAGACGACTTTTTTAGTACGTAGTCCTGTCTGGTTGCCAGAAGTTCTTGTTGTCGCTGTATTTTGCAGGCTTTTGAGGCTCTGTGAAAAGGCACAATAGCACATCCCGCAATTCCTGTAGGGAAGGGGCAATTCTCAATAATTTAGTAAGCTGTAAAGTGATGGAGAGTTTAAGGGTAGGTTAGGGTTGGTAAAAGTTTTCACTGAAAGTGCTACTATGACGAAAGAATCAATTCTTCTTTACCTATGGATTTCATTACGACCCATGTTTAACCTTGATTTCAAAAAGACACCTGTTTATTTATGGCGCGCTTTTAGTGTCAAAATTCAAACGTACCATTCATTAAAACTTTCAATTCGACAATTTAAACTTTCAATTCCGCAATTCAGAGTTTCGAATTCGACAATTCAAATATTCAATTCGGCAATTTAAACATTCAGTTCGGCAATCCAAGTAGTCAATTCGCGTCACACGTCACAGGTCATTGTTTGACCAATACAGAAAAAATTCTAAACATTCATTAAAGATAACCTTATGCCTAATTGAATATAATGATGGGCCCTTTGCTGCTGGCGATCACGCGTGCTACAAAAACCGCCATACTGGAGAGCAAATTGCGAACTGGGACATCTAAAACAAAATTTTAATTAAGTTGCTTTGTTTTAGACGTCCCATTGCGCAATTTGCTCTCCATTATGGCGAGTTTTGTACCATTTGACCGCCAGGTGCCAAAAGCCCATTGCCGAATATTACCGAATTGAATGTTTGAATTAGCCAATATCAAAACTACCATAATACCCTTTGTTTGTCCCTCCAAAATTTGCTCAAGCGTTGTTTTCATTTTCTGTTGGGACTTATAATGGTTCCAAGAGAAACTTGAAGCTTATGCAAAATTTTGGATGGACAAACAAAGAATATTATGGTATTTTTCATATTATCTGAGTTTGAATAGCTAAATTGAATGTTTGAATTGCCGAATGCACGTTTGAATTTTGACACTAAAAACACGCCATATTTATATTGACTGGAATTTTCCTATTTAATAGTCCGCCACCACTAACTTTAAAATCTTGATAGAACTGGATCGAGGAGAAAATGACGTTAAAGACGCACTAGTTTAAGGTACACGGCTGAATTTAATCTGCAGCTTACAGATTTTTGAACTCGTGTTTTGCATGATGATGAGGGTCAGTAAATGACGTCACTTTTCCCTAGATCCAAGCCTCTGAGGTCCACTAGATCCATCGTTTAAACAAATAGGGCCAGAAGCGCTCAGGTTTTTGCCGGGTGTCCACGAGTTATTTCAAAGTTTCTTCAGTTTTCTTTTGGATTGACTTTTTCGCGATTTTTCACCGATGTGGTAATCAATTTGAACAAACAGTTGGCCTCAAGTCTTGGCTTTACAATGAATTCGATTTGGTGTGTTCAATGCAAAACAAGCCTTGCGTGGCGTCAGTTTCGTCCGGTAAGAGTCAACGAATCAGAAGTCGCCAGTGTGGGATCAGTTTGCGCCGAACGCAAATTTTGGTGAAATTGGATACATTAAACCACATTCTATCAATTTTGAAAACCCCAAAATCAGTCAGTCTCTGATCGAATCAGTGAATAGAGGCAATAAGATTACTCAAGTATAGGTCAAGTAACACTGTGAAACAAGAAAGACTTGTCAGGAGGTAGACGGGTACCTGGCTTATATGCATTGAAATCTCTATAAAATACACGAAGCAATGAATAAACGAAACCACATTATTTCCCTTGCAGCGTTTTCCTGGTTTAGGAAACTCAATTCAAAAGATATAGCTATTAAAAGTTGAGTGATCCTTAGACAAATTGAAGCGACAGTTTGAATATAACTGGAGCAAGTAACATCTTATAAGGTCTGAGAACGGCGAATTTGTGCCGGGTAACTTTGTTTGTTGCTTGTGTTTGCCTGTTGAATTTCCCGGTGTCTATTTGCTCTCAGTTTTATTTTGAAAAACAAGTTCTTTTCAATAAAAGGTCCAGTCTCCATAACAGTTCTTATACGTAGTTGTGAATTCAAGATTACGATGAATACATGCAATTCACCATAAATATGGCAACCGCGATCCCTTTCATAAAATGTCGTGGGGTTAAATCTATTCTTACCTGACTTTTTAAACTCCTTTGTGCGTCTTATCGTTTCGTCTTTCAACTCTGACGCCTTCGTATCTCCCACAAAGGCCAGATACATCAAGAAAATAACAGTGAACCTTGACATATCGAATAAAGATCGTAAACGCTCTGTTTCAATTTAGACGGCTTTTCATGCGGAAATTGAAGTGTTTCTTTAACGTAACTGCCACTTATCACAAATTATTTGCCTCTCTAACCTGCCGCACAGAGGTAGAACCAGGCGATATTAAAAATAGACAATTATTTTCCTTTTAGCGGTCAGCTGGTGTCAGACGCCAATAAATTCTAACAATAATTCGGAAATACACATTAAGAAACCGTGACTTATAAAAAGAAAACGTACGTACATTTTTTGAGCCTTAGAAACCGTGATTTGAATAAAATGAAAGCTTTGTGTCCTCCAACTGATCGTAAATGTGTTTCCTTTGATGAAATTTAAATTTATTCAAGTTGTTTCAGCGTAGGCGTCGCTCAAGTTACGACAACCTCCGAACTCTAACATCTAAGTCGTCTTTCTGGAAATAGTTCATATTTAGTTTTTCCATTTAAATTTAATATGGAAGAGTTTGAAAATACTCTTTTTTTATTCTTCCTTTTTTAAGTTTTCTACTCTTTCATGTTTCCGGAACTCGTTGATACACTTAACGCTTCTATGAAGCAAGGTGTGGACATCCTGTCCCCCCCCC
>NC_090884.1:1113305-1123305 GCF_036669925.1 Montipora capricornis | reverse complement strand
CTGTAATTTCAGCAATCGTTAGCAACTACCTACGTACAGCGATCCTACATTGAAACATTCAATCAGCACCTGAAAATAATGAAGTCTAGGCTATACTGAAGTCTTGTACATATCAACATTTAGGACATAATACCAACAAGTCAACTAACGATAAAAATATTGACTTGAGGCAAGGATCCCAATAAAGACACAACTCGCTTAACGTTCACATTTTTATACTGTCCGCCACCAAGAAACCCCAAATAAGGACGGTCGAGGTGAAAGAACATCACACCTTTGAGGTCCTTATTCTAATAACGTTCCGGTGTTTTAAAACCACAGATTACTGCAAAGGCACACATTTAAATGTACTTCCAGAAGCCCATTATAAGCTCCTGGTACTTCTTAATTGATAAGTACATCCTATGTGTCGTCTTTCTTCTCCAGCCGCCATGTGGGAAAAGCTACGTGGCTGGGTCCTTATGATACGAATATTTAGTGGTGCTAGGATTAATTAAAGTATACAATGACTGTTAATAGTATTAATAGACCATATTCGTATTCTCAGTATTGGACTGGAACTACCTTCTTGCAATGGAGGGTAATGCGGGGGAATATATTAACTAGTGTTTGCATTTGAAAAGATTTCCCCGCATTATAGCCTCCATTTCAAGCTAGTTCCAGTCCAATACTGAGAATACAAATATGGTCTATTGGTCTAGGAGTGACGAAAGTCGCCTACATGTTGTAGCTGGCTAAATAAACAATGTGATCTATGAAAAAGAACCTGCTCACCTCCTGCATTTGTCGATGGAACATAGAAAAAGCGGCGATTTAACCACAAAGAAGTGCTGCGGCGACTCAAACCTGCAAGAAGATGTTTCAACGGTGCTGCAAATCAAACTTTTTACTCCGACCCGGCTGTAAGACTTCCGGGGCATGTTGACACTAATCTGCATTATTGCCCAATCTTATGACGTAGTCCCAGCGCCCTTTGCTCACGTTCAGCTAAGTAGGCAAAAAATGCCTAAAGAAGTTAGTTGTTTCAATCGCTTGGTTGAAAGTCGTCAACTTCTTGATTTATTAAATATACACCCATATTTTTTTTTTTACGTTTTTAGCTTTGGTTCTTTGGTTCAACTCCTTGAGCCCACTCCACACCCACTAAACCCCAAAATGATCGTAGTGAACGCTACTCTGGCGCCTTAGTATTTTTTGATTTAGGTAAAAAGAATGAGAAAGACAACACGGTTGTTCCTGGTACACCACAGAGAAGTCCGGATTATCAAGTAAGCTAAATCTCTGCAGCTGTATTGTTTTTTTTTTTTTTTTTAACAAATACACCATTTTACAGCTGTAGCTTAGTTACCTGGCCTAAGAATGGAAGCGAGGCTGTCAGTTACCCTGTTTTGATACAAATCGTTTTTGCCTTTCTAATGTTAATGTAGATTAATTTGAATTACAACAACACAATATTAATTAACATGATACAAGCAGTGACTGTCTGTGTCAATACAAGGTCACCAGCAGTCTCGCAGCCATTCATTGTCCGGATATTGAATCAAGTCATCTTTGCAGTGAAGCGTGTCAAAGCCGTACTTCAAATAATGGATAAGACGTTAAAAGCAGTTGAAATGCTGGCCACATCAGCACGCAAACCGAACGTGCTACACACTGCAAAGATTTACTCATCAGCAACATATTTGTCGTTACATGAATTTCTAATATGTAACGTTACGCCCTTTTTCTTAACGTTTTTTTCAGTAAGTGATTATAAAAGTTATTGATAAAGCATCCCTTTTTATGCAGAAAAATATATCGTCCTATATTTGTTTATCTGTTTCGAAATCTGGACTGCTCCAATTTGTCTACTGTCGGCAGTTACTCGTGTCGTTTCATCGATCAGTAGTCCATTTAGAAGATTCGAAGTCGACCACTCATGCTGAATTACTTCCTACAGAGCCGTATGAGAGGCGGGGCCTACGGTTAATAGTCAGTTTTACGAGAAGACTTGAAATCCCTACCATATTCCGATGAACCTACTCCACACCCTAACAAACTAAGGAAGCACGTTTTTCCCACAGGGTCTCGAACCCACTTCCTCCAGCACTCGGAAAATCTGATGTGAGCACAGTGACAGCAGCAAGCCTTTTGCATAGAGAACTTTCCGGTATAAATGCCAGAGTCATGACTTTATATTTCCAACTAGTCATATCATGTCATGTCATGTTCCATCTCCGGGGTAGGTAGGAGTAATTGGAAATAATAGGGGTGTGCGTCCGACAGGTAGGGGTAATGGGGGAAGGCATCTGGGACGTGAAAGGTCGAGGTAAGCGCATATACAGGATAGCTTCATTTTCGGCTAAAAAAAACAGCACCGATTTGGTCAGTAGTGAAGGAAAGTAATAGTTGGGTTGTGAAAACTTAATTGTCATTCACGTGATTTGTGTGTAAACGAGGCTACACCTTTAAACCGAGGCAGAAAATAGATACTAGTTCCTAACAGAGAAAAAACTCCAAAAAACTCTGCGTGGTGGCTAAAGGTGGGTCAAAAACAGATAGTAGTTTCATGAGCGTTCGCAGATTAGGACTGCGCCCTTCGGACGCAATTATTGCCCTTAACAATATTCAACAGTTTTTGTTTCCGGTCATGTTTGAGCAAGTTAGATGACGCTTCCTTTCAGTTGCGCAGAGGAAATAAGAACTCGAAAACCGCAATGTTAGCAGGCAGAAAGGGAATTTACTTTCTAAGGTGGGGAATTGCGCAAAAGCTGCACTGCAAAAACCTAGAAGCTCTGGCCCGATTCATTTTAAGTGGAAATATTTTGCAATCGGAAATACATATTTGCTTGTGTGGATGCCGACAACACATATACCTCAAAAACGCGTGCTTTGTGTGCTAAAAATGACTTAAGACAGCAGGAGAAGAGTAAACGTTAAATACTCGCCACCTTGTCTATTTCATATCGCGTAAAATAAAGCTGGTGAGCTCAGTAGCTTTTCAGAAAGGGGGATGGCGCTTTTCTTCCGATCAAATAAAATTTAATTAAGCAAATCGTTCTCATCCACACGAGAAAAAAAGAGTAAAGTTCCAAATTTATCAAACACTTACGTTTTGGGATTGAGCTGGAGGAAACTTCAGACAGAATAGAAACTGCTGCCAGGAAGACCACAAGGAATATGAAGTGATTTTTTGTCGGCTGCCTCATCATCTTGCTGATCTGCATTCAGTGTTTTGGTTGAGAATGTCCTCAAAAGACTCCAGCTATAGTTGTGTCGCAGGAATATTTCACTGTTTAAATTGTTTAAATTGCGGTTATAAATACCCTGTTATTGCAAAGTCTGCGTTTTATAAGCACAAAGGACTTAATTTTAATACCTGTCTACGCGTCTGTGTATTACGAATTTCTTTGGCGTCTTTAGAAGACACTGGATCTAGAGAAAACGTCACCGGTGCTCGCGCTCGGAAGTTGGTTATTTCAATAGTAAAACCATTGGGGTCTGAGATAGAGTTACTACGGCACTGACAAGAAAAGTAAAACAATATCGGTTTTCCGGCCGGTCTATATCGTTTCAAAAAAATATCATTCTTGTAGGACAGGGTCGTATGGAAAATATCCTGTCAACATCACTCGAATAGTTTGAGACAGATGATCTGCCCGGGCGTGGTTTCGACATGGCGTGGGAACATCCGATGGCAGACAGCAAGCAAACGATTTTTTGAAGTGAAAAGAAAATCCCACTCCAGATATTTCACAATATCTTGCTACCAGGACTCGACTGCGTCGAAAGTTCGAATGACTTCTCCGAGAACGAGGTGTTCTGGATTTATTCATAATTTTGTCATCAGTTCTCAATGAAAAAAGAAATACGACTTGAACTGCCGGACTCCATTGGCTACTTCTACAGTTATACTAATACCACATTTCTTCGCAAAGCTTTTGCGTGGTTATTGGCACTCAACCGGTCTCACCACGTACTTAAATAATTAAAACGTTAATCACATTAGCCTCTAAAAACGGTTAAATTTAATGGGAGCTTGTGAATGCCACCCTCATTTGTGATCACATGACGTTTGCTACACTAAGAAGTTACCGTGCCATCATGGCACTATAAATTTCAAAGGCTATGTGTAACAGTCAATTGACTCTCAAAATTATTTGGACAATTTCTGCTGGTAATTTTGCAGGTCGTGCTATTTACGAGGATTGCCAAGATCATCGAAAAGCAGTTGATTTGACTTCATTTACCGGTTAGGGAAGGTACGTTCTTAATTGGGAGGGGGGGGGGGGGCTTCGGAGGGGAGGGTCCTTAGTAATTTTTTTATAAATTGGGGAGGGTCAAACCTGTTTTATTCTCAACCCGGGGAGGGTAATAGTTTTTTTTTGCAAGGAAAAAATTACTCCATGTCGCTTCTATTTTGTATATACATGCAAAGCTAACAGTCGAGATTAATCTAAATTATTTTACAGGTGTCGAAAAATTTACTTATCAAAGAACTATCTTCTCCCAACAAACATAATTGTCTCTCTCAACCCGTGCCTGCTTTCGCCCAATTATTTTGATGTTTCCGCGCAGGGGTCTGGTATACTGAATCAGTCTCCGGTGAGGATTCGTCACTTAAAATAAGCTAATCGAACCTGAACCGACAACTCGATCTACTACATCACTATATTCGCCCTTAGGGTTTGGGAACCACCCTAGGTCTTCATCTTTCCACTTCTCTGGACTTGTGCTTTCACTTGTTCCCGCAGCCGATGTGCCATCAACTGAGTCAGAGGAGTAGCGGGCATCCTTTTTAGAATGGCCAGTCGACAAACAGCCACAATAGCCACAAGTTGCTCCATCAGACCTCATGAAATCCACGCATTCACCACAAGCACATTTCCCTATTTCTATTCCTCGTACATCCTTGCCCATTTTCAAGTTTTCACAGTACAATCACCCACCACGCAATTAACTACTTTGTGCGCAGATGAACGAGGTTATATGAGTAACACTTCCAGTTTGTTATTTCCACTTCCGGTTATTTTGGTCGTGGATAGGTCGAGGGGGGTGGGGGAGGGTCAGATGTTTTTGTTTGGGTATTTTTGAAGGGTCATGCATTAATCCATTTCAGGACGTGGGAGGGCTACGACTTTTTTCGCAAAAAAATTCTAAGATACCCCGTCCCACCCCCACCCCCCCCCCCCCCGCAATAAAAAACGTACCTTCCCTTAACAAAGTGCACTAATCTGGATCATGAATTTAACCAAGATTTTCCGTGACTCACTTTTTACGGTTAAGGCTTAACTTAAGACATTGGGGTATTTTTTCCGACATTCCATGCATGAGTCCGAATAAGCGTATTAAGCGTTAAGTTCCAACATGCCAAGCAGGTAATTATACTTAGCAATTAAATAAACTTAAAGTTTCGATCAAATTCACGTCACCAATAAAGTATGTTCCGCATTCCCTGGTAGATATAAATAAGATATAAATACACCCATGGATACACTTTGAATTGTCTATATGGGACTGTTTGGCCACTTGAATACTGTGCTTTCGATTTTCCGAGGGTTGCCATACTTTCATGCATGGAGAGTTATGACCAGTAGTTATACTCTACCAAAAATATCACAGTTCAATTCACGAATCGGTAATTATGCTTTGTGTAAGGTTTTATGTAATGGACGTTAAGCTCACATTTTAAGAAGAAGATCGATAAACAGCGTTGGTGATAAGGTCAATTCTATCGATGTTCATGTTATTTTCCATCAAATGCAATGTAGCACTGTTAAAATTTATAAATACATTTGGAAGCATTTGTTCAGAAGAATTCCCCATGCTTCACATCCGGGCCCGTGGAAGCTTTATAAATCCTTTTGTCATCCCGAACAAAGAAACATGTTGGTTGGATTAAAGGGAAAAAAAGCACACAAGGCCTGCAAATATGTTATCAGTAGACAGTCACATCACGATCGGGAGACGAATGATCGAAAGGATTTAATCAATTTATTATTGTTTAACCAGGGAAGTTTTCACGCCAAGCGGCCATGTAATGTTCTGTTTATTATATAGATATTGATGAAATGTCTAGATTTAAAACAACTTGTTTTACTCGTTTTCGAAATGATGTAAAAAAGAGGTCACCAACCGCTAAAACACGCATGCTGTGTAACATGAAACAAGATATGAAAGTTATGAAAAACAAATCATGATAATGTAAAATTTTGCAATAAAAATGTTAATGAAGTAGAGAAGAATTATATTAAGGCACAAAAGTATCTTACAATGAAGAGGAAGCTCGCGTTTTATTGGCTAATCGTGCTCGTTACCATGACGACACCTATATTCTCACGTGTGAAAGATAAAAATGATATGTTCACTGCGCGCGGTGAAGATATGATTTTTTAGTAAAAGGAGAAATCCTGGTATTTCATCAGTACCTATAAAATAAAAATTGACATCACATGTATGGGCTTAAATTTAAGATAACATTGGGCATTGTGATATATTTCTTATTGTGTCTACACACACTTAATTTAGTGGCATTAATAAATTGCTGTTCAATACAGTTTGTGTCACGGTAATGACAGAGGAATTATAGTTACGTTACCTTTTGTCATACAACAAAGAATAAGCATTTAATGACTGCCTCCAAGGGAAACAGCGAGTTTTGTTTCCCCGAGACCCTCATTGAGGGTCGAGTTCCCGTGGGACAGTCATTAAGTGTTTTGTTATACCTCCCAACTTGTTATACCTCCCAACTCAAAATAGAACAATACAGGGTGAGGCTAAATTGCGAGGGTGGATGGGTCGTGGGTCGTGTTTGTTTGAAGATTAAAAAAGATATATGTTAGCTCCCTCAGTGCTCCGTCCAATTTTGTCTTATGTCTTTGGTCTTGTCCGTTTCGAGAATTTCCAGTCATTGATAAAAAAAAGGTTTAGGTTAGGGTTAGGGGTTAGGGTTAGGGTTAGGGATCCACGACCCACGTCACACACGACCCACCCACCCACGTCGATTAGACACTCTCAACGGTACACGGATGCCAGCTTACGACTTTATTGCAAAATGTCACCAATCTCAGTAATTTGCATATAAAATAAGTCACAAATCTTGCTAGTATATTATGAGCTTTTGTTGCGTAGAAGCTGTTCAATTTTTTTTTCAGTTCTTGTTTGAAACCGTTTAGATGGCATGCCTGCGTAAAAATTATTTGCTTGACGCGGCTGGCATACAATTTTGTCGCGGTTTCAAAGGTGCACGACCTGATCACGTGCGAGTCGAAAGTTCTAGTCGTTGCTTCCCTAGGGAGTTAGTGAGTTTTGACACATGACACGTCCTCCTCCAATCGGAAAACGTATTTGAGTTGGGAGGTAAAACAATTCAGTTTGTTCATCATGTAATGATCAACAAAGTTATGTAATAATCTCTTTTAAAACTAGAACACAACACGAACGCGTCTTCGTCGAAATAAATTATTGTTATATAAGACATTGAGTTTTTCGATTTCATTGTATCATGTTGTGAACACAATCAACTGTTGGTCACAAGACATTTCCTGTGTTCATTAATTTTAAACGTGGTACAAGCGCTGCATTTTTGTTGTAGGATTTATACACCATACGTATTGCACATAGATCTCACAGGATGGAAACCGGAAGTGAACACTTCGCATGCCAGGACAATCGTCTTATCGTCTCTCAGGGAGAAAAAAAAAGTACTTATCACTATATAAATATGACAGTGTCAAGGTAAGTTTAAAAGGAAAACAGCTCACTTCCGTTTGCCTAAACTTCTTTTTATACAATTGAATTGGTTGTTTCTAATCTCTTCTGTTCATTTTAGAATTGTAGGCCACATTACCACATTTATTTTTCTTTAATCTGCTTTGTTGTCAAAAAAGGCATCCCACGTAAACGCCATTATTTGGGCGTCTTGTTTCTCTTATTTTTTCCCCGAAAAATAGGGCGCCCGCGAAGCGAAATTCGTCTCGTGCCTCTTCGTGTTCCTCCCCGTAAACAAACACAAGTTATCATCGAGTTCTCTTAAATTCGTTTCGTCCAACTTTCATTTGCAACTAATTATTGTCGAAAACCAACTTGTCGAGCTTCGCAGAGAGACCGATCAAAGTCTACTGTACACACAGGTGATCCAGGCTCTGCAAACAGCAGTCGTGAGGCAGCGATTTCGGCTCAAATAATCTCCATATGACATCCAATAAAATGGTCTCCAAACTTCAAACATATCTTCTAGTTATAACTTCTAGTGTCTGAAACACGATGTCGGAGTTATTTGACATGATATCTGAGCTAGGTATTGACATGGCGCTTCACTATAAAATGACAATGTAGGGGGCATTATATCGAAGCAACCTCGAATCTGGACTAAAATTGCGAATAAAATCCCCCGAACGATGAATTCTCTCTCACAGAGCTACGCTAGGATAATTTTACCTTCAACGTGTCTCAACTTATCCGAGCCAAACTCTTTTCCATATAGTCGCTAACCATCCTCAAAAGCCCACATTGCCCAGCTTTCAGGGCGATGTCATCCTTCAGAATTACGGTTGGACAGTAGACGCACTCGGTCCAACTGGGAACGAGAGAAAACGTAACAATCGATCTGCTCTCGTTCGCAGTGTTCCGAGTTAGAACCGAATCCACATTCGAGGGTTGCTTCGAAATAAAGTTTGAAGTTTGGAGACCATTTTATTGTTAGTCACATTGAGATCCTGTTTTCAAACGGTGACTTGCAGAGCTTGAGCTACCTGTTCTGTACATTCTCTCGTTAAAAGATTCAAATGTCATACAAGCAAAACGGATGTCGAAGTATCTAATTTCAAAATACATAAAAGTTCTCACCTATACACAATATGCTGTTCAAATCGTCCACGAATTATAACTCTCACAGCGTCATTAGGTCGATGAAAAATGATTTTCCCCACCGAACAAGATTTTGAAAAAAGGTCCACCGGACCAGAAATCAAATCACCGCACATGCGCAACAAAGTGATCCAGGCCCTCGGACCACACAAATTGTTGGGGGCCATGTGATTTTGCCGGAAATGCGGGACGCGCCTAATCCTAATCAGAAGTGAAACGTACGTTGGTAGATTAAACTGGCGGCAAACCAATGTGGTTTACCACTGTCTCAAAAACAAAACCAAAATCAAAGACCAAAGGTCAAAAACCAAAACAAAAACAAAAAACTCCCACATTTAAGGAGCCTTGGGGAGGATGGGGGGGGGGGGGGGGGGGAATTTTCCCCTTGATCTCTTTAAGAATTTGCTTGTGGTCTCTTGTTCCCGAAATTAATTCCGAACTTGTTCTCAGCTATTTTATCCCTAAAATGGTCTTATGTTCCCTTGTTCCATGGTCGGATGATAAGAAACGTTATCGAGCCTGCTGAAGAAAAAACAAAACAAACACGGCAAAAAAAAAAAAAAAAAAGAAAAAATAATACATCTAAATATATGGTTCTTTGTTTAACAGTGGTGGAGAGTGTTGAGTGATTACCCTGAACTTGGACTCGACACCAACTTCTGGTTTATGTGACATGCACAATTTTGGATGTGGCAATGGGGGATGTACGCCGGTCATAAAAATTGACGGAACCAAGGTATATTCAATTGGTTTTTAATCTCAGTTAGTATTTTGTTGCGTATGAGTGTAGTGTAAATGAGCGTGTGGCCGTACTTTTAGGAAGCAGACCACCAAAAACCATTTTCATGATAATTAAAATTATCACTGATTTAGAAAACCACAGAGGAAACAACAAAAACGTCAACAATTGATTTCTTTATAGTAGGAGAACTCTAGCCTCAACTCCTTTGGCCTCATTAAAACTTATGTTATTGTTGCTGATCATGTCATTGCCGGCAGACAACATTTCAGTACCGCTCTTCTCTTTGGGACAACATGGAGACTTTAAATCCTGTAGGTGGAGAGACTAGGTTTGACACTCAAGAAACAAAGCTGCCGACCTACTGGAAAACTTCCGTCACCAAGATTTGCCTCGGTATGAAAATCGGCCGTG
>NC_090884.1:1085805-1100805 GCF_036669925.1 Montipora capricornis | reverse complement strand
TTTTTTACTCTGGGCGGGATGTATAGCAGAGAAAGGCACGGGGGCTGGTATGTACGTCTGCATGATGCCAAACATGCCTTAGTCAAGAATGACAGCCTACACATCCATGTAGAGAGAAACAAACTGGTCTTACATCAAACACTGGGTCTCAGTGGAATAAAATGTCGGTCGTCAGCTCAGTCAACTGTCCAATATGATGCTTAGACACCGACGTTCAAAGAGTCACTCGAGCGAAAAGGTACCTTTATTGCACAATACTTGAGGCATACAGACTCATAATCATCATAGAAATTTTAAAAATATATATATGTGCTTCTTAATCCTGGAACAATAAGAAGACCCTTTTCTGAAGAAGAGAGAGTTTACATGCATTCCGAGCACACGAGACTGAATTAAACTAGGTCTTCAATGCTCTCGAGCAAAGTGGAATATAATATGACTGCTTCTTCAGCCGTTGTGGCCATATTGAGGTTTTGCTCTTGCATTATAATCGATACTACGTGAGTGAACTCTTCAACACAACCACTTCCTGGAGACCTGTGGCAACAACTTTCCTCTGCAACATCGACATCATCAAGGTCTACAAACTCCTTGAGGTCTTCTCCTCCAGTACATTCTGGAAAAAGAAAAGCATGTCGGGTCGACCACCGGGTGACTCAGCATTGGTGGATGGCCTTATCTTGTGCAAATTCCACAGTACAGCTACTTTATGAAGCTCATTGCGAATCACAGACAGAAAACAGAACTTAAGACATTCCTCTTGCACTACATCATCATCACAGTAATAACGGCAGTCCCTCATATCTTTAAAAAAGCGAATCCACCAGTCTGCACAGCCCCTCCTAAGAATACCCCACCATGCTTCAATACGTTGATTGGAAACTGACTTGCCATACAGAAAACTTTTATCTGCAGCCATTGTGTCATTCCCGTCTCGCCTGAAGAAGCGCTGTAGAGCTGCAACGTATGTATTTTCTGCCCCACAGTCCGCTCGTATCATCTTAGGTGTTCCTCCGATTTGCCTGACACAGTCAACGAAGTACTGTGCTATGATAGAAGGGTCATTGTTAGAAGGGCCGACCTCTAACCACATAATACGTCGGCTATACCCGTCAATGGCGCCGTGTACACAAAAGCCAAAGGGCTTTAACTTGTCATATCCATCAATATGCCATAGGTGATTTGGACCCTTTGTTCTGTACTGTCTTCTCTGCAGTCTATGTCTTGACCGTGCAGCTACACCATCAGGATCTAATATTTTTAACAGTTCTCTCACCGTTTCCTTATCAACTACAAGCCCGTAGTTAACTACAAGCCTTTGAGTCATCTGCCTGTATCCGATAGTGCTGCCGCTGCCCCGTAATTCCTCTTGAACTGCACGACAAACCTGTCGTGGATCGCTGCTGTTACCTCTCCTTCTAAGACCACGAGCACGCAATATTCGCTTCAGCTGGCGGATGCTTAACGTTATACCGTGTAGCAAGCCCAAAAAAGTAAGATCTCGTCGTAGCCGAGTCCAGTAGAAAACTATTGTTCAATCAGTGTGTCTCGCTCAACCGGCTGATTATTGAGGCTCAAGGCCGATAAATAAGGTGGAAGAACCCCAGCACTTTCCGTTAGAATTGCAATAAAAACCAAAAAGGAAAGCCTTGCTGTCGCCATTTTGATTTTATTCGATCACAAAGTCGAGAAAAATGTTGGTCACAAACCGAGCAAAAAGTTGAGAAAAAAGTCGAGAAAAAAATCGGGAAAAAAGTCGGGAAAAAAGTCGAGAAAAAAGTCGAGAAAAAAGTCGGGAAAAAAGTCGGGAAAAAAACTTAAAGGCGAGAAAAAAGTCGAGACAGAAAAAATTGAGCGCAAAATTTGAATGGCCCTTACTGGGCTCCGTAGTACAGTAAGTAATGTTCGTCTGGTCTGTGTATTATATCTAACCTTGACTCCCTTTGTACTACTTAATTTATGCCCAAAGTCCTTATCCTTGAATCCCTCCGTTTGATGAACCTACACTAAGAATTGACATTCCCATCACTAAAGCACGAAAAAAAACATATCTCTACCCTTCTCTTTGCAAATGTGTTCGAGAATTTGTTTACGGAAATGGGCAAAACCCTAGTGTGATGAAGTTGGATCGATTTTAATCGTTGCACAATTTGATGTTCAGGCAAAAGAATGGTAAAACATAGAAAACCTTGAGATTGCAAAGGAACTATGAGCTAATTTATGTACAGGGAATCAAATAGACGAAACAGAACAGCATTGGCTTGCTTCGTACTTTATTTAGCTTTTGAAGGCCTTTTAATTGCAGCTTATCAGCATCAGTGCTAATTATAACGATGTTTTATTGTCATCTTTGTTGGACGGCTTGCTCTTCTTGTATTTCGCGAGGAGTGACTTCCTTGAAGAACGGAAGTCGTCGTTATTCCTCTCGGGTGCGGAGCACGTTGATGGTTTTATGTAAAAAGCGCTATGCTTTTCCAAAACGGGCCAAACGTCGTACCATTCCTTGACATTTCCGATCGCACCATTACAGTCGTTCCCATAAGCTTCAATTACGTCAGCTCCCAGCTCACGATTCCACATATTGAATGACGTGAAACGAATCGGAAACGTGTCCTCCCAAGGATTGTCTAGACCTAATCGTCCGCCTCCTGCAAACCTTGTACAGGCTACATTTTGCCACGTTATTGGCGACTTGCCATCGATGTACACATGAAGTAAGTTGTTCAGACCGGACCATGTTACGCAGATGAAATGCCAAGTTGGAGTCACCATGTATTCTTGAGGCCACGGCACAAAGTATATAAGCGGTGCTCTAGTAGTAACAGAAGCAGAAGAAAGGTCATGTATACTTAATTAGACAACAAATGATACATATTTCAGGAAAATGGCAAGGCTTTTAAAATTAAAGATATGTTTTGACAAAAAGAACTTTTTCTATCGTCAGTTGCAATGTGGGTTAAATTTGAATTTGTCAACCGTATAATAACTTGCGCAATGTGTGTAACTGATCCGTATGAGAAATTGCCTTATCCTAACAGTATACTCTATTACCCTTTACCTTCAGCCGTCCGATCAGACTTTCACTGTTTTATAGATGAATATTTCAGTGTCTCTCAGTGATCTTTTAAACTCGGATCACAACAGCTACAAATTTAGTGGAATCGCATAACTCAGAGTCACATTTTTACTCGAGTCGCATAACTCATAATTCTCGCACTGTGGCTGGTTATGTAGGCGAGGTATTTAGCGTGGAATTGCAACTCTTGAATGCGAGGCTTTGGGTAAAGGTGCTCAATAGAAAAAGCTTTCTGGGATATTATGATTTCCTACAATAACTGAATTCGCTTTAATTTAAAGCTTCTTTCTCTCTAGCTTGTTCCAGGCTCGCAGATAGTCGAGAAAACGAAAAGAACTGCGTGTGAACACACGCAGTTCTTTTCATTTTCTCGACTATCTGCGAGCCTGGAACAGGCTACTTTCTTTCACTCGAAATATTAATTATTTCCCGACGTTGAGGTTAACACTTAAGGATCGTTACTAAGCTGAGAGGCAAGTACTGTTATCAAGAGCCATTATGCCGAGATTAAGTAGAATAGTTTTAGCACATAACAACGGGTGACCTCGGCTGTAACCGACCCCGAAACGTTTCAAAACGTTTAACAAAATCGGTAGCCGCACTCATACTCTCAAAGCGTGAGAAACAATTAAATAGCAACTTGCATGTGTCGACTCGGATCGTACGTCGGAATACCTGCAGTTCACTTAATACACCTTTTCAGAGAAAACTAAAAAAATGATTGCTCAGTAACCCTGTCAGATGTTAATAGTTTTGGTAGCTAAATTGAAAAGACGTTTGTAAGGCATTTACTGTCTAGCTTTTCTCCTTTTTTCTTGTCATTTATTCGAAGTGCACTTAAAAATGTTTCTGAAAATTTCCGTTGTAAAAAAGTATACTATAACAGTTTGTGGCCATACATTTTAGTGCCTCCTATCCCCCGTCAATGATTTGGTATGTACTCAAACAATTATTAGTCACCTCACAGCAGTGTCGGTGTAAAAAGTGGTGGATATTTACCTCCATGATATTGTGAACGCCAAACCAGATTCACTTTCTTTGTTATCCGCAAAATGCATTCGCGTATACTCGGTGTCGGATAAGTAATATATCCCTGGTGAGCGTGTTTGCTCCTTAGTTCCGCTGCCGGATAACTCTACCCAAAATGACATTGTGTACTCTGACATTCCGGGCATGTCTGTATCAAAGTCAATTTCCTGTTTGGTATCAAACCCATTTCCATTGATTTCAAAAGTTTCTGCAACAGTTTCGTAAAACAATTCAATATAATTTCCAAGAGAGGATTGTTCAGTAAGTCTAGAATACTTTTATAACAGATATCATCTGTAGTGATTGATATGTTAGTAAGAACTGCAGTTGCATGTAAGTACCAACGCAAAGGTCGGAGAAGTTCAAGATTTCACCGTCAACGCCTGGCAAATGTCCGTAGTTACTAAAACATGGAACGACCTAAAACCACCTAAAACCATCCTGATCATCTACAACCACCTACAACCACCTCAAAAAAAATCTACAACCACCTACAATCACCTCAAAAAAATCAACAACCACCTACAACTACCTCAAAAACATCTACAACCACTCACAAAGAATCAAGGACCACCTTAAACAAGCCATAATTGTCTAAAATAAGCGAGACGACAATATGTGGTTGCCATTTAGCCAAAAAATCCGGATGGAATGGCGCTTTACCTTGCATTCCATCATGTAAACCGAGCTAAAATCGTGAGAAAGGGACTGGAAACGGAACGATCTTCACGAACTTCCCGAATTCCGGGAAATAAAGTGGCAACATTCATAGCAGTTTGAACGACTAAAAAAAAAAAAAAAAAAAAGGAACCCCTTCCCTCTCCCAGAGAATAGTCACAAACATACGACGGCTGGTCAGAGTGATTGCGCTTGCGGAAAAAACCTGTTTTGTCCCGGTTTTGTCGCTTTTGTTCGGTCGTTTTGGATCGAGGGATTTGAAAGCGCGCGGAATTCCTGGCTGGGAAATTAATTTGATCAGCTGGCTGGGAAACCAACCAATTTTGTCTAGCTGGCTGGGAAATTTCTTGTGTGTCTTGCTGGGAGAAAGGAACAGATAATGTTTTCCCAGCAACACTGAAAAACACCTGAAAATGCCTTAATAACATTTATTTTCATTAACTGGGGTATAACAATACATTTTACAACAAATTGGTCGTTGGGTGCCCCTGACCCCTTTATTTTTGGACCAAAGCCACCAAAGCACACATAAAACACCAAAACTGTGAAAGGGCAAAAACAAATTGTTTGAGAGCGGGCCCCCACCTTACCTCCAGGTCTGGATCCGCCACTGTAGTCTGTATCATAGATCTATTAGTGGCAATTCATTATTAATTCATAAACCCCAGTTTCTCCCTGCCATCTTTTCAAACCCATCCCGAGCTTTCAGATAGTTGAGATTTGTATCGGGTTTACAGTGGTATCCATGTGAACTAAATTTCACTTTTGGATTGCTTCACACCCTCGTGAATTAGTAATGCAAGAACGTTTAAGTGTCACTCGTGCTAGAGTAATCATGAAATGCACCCGAGTTCATGCGATTTCCGATACTTACCATGACAAACTTCCTCAGAAGTCACGAAAGTATTTTTAGGACAATGATCTAAGCACGCGCCACTTTTAGTGTCCATGGCAAGTCTGCAGGCTTTGCAATCCGTATTTTTTGGACCTGTGCATCCTAAATGAGAGAATTAAAACTTCTGTCACGCTAGATAATCTACCAGTGTTGAAGGAGTGTTGAAGCAATCATCGCTATTGCGGACGCTTTCACGGATAATCCGCACCACTGCTAAAATTAGCAACAAAGGAATAAAGTTCACAACTTAAGCGCAGCCAGGATGAGACATGATCAAAATACCGTGAATAAAAACCTTCGCTGGCTAAAAATTAAAAAAAAAGTACAACATGAGCTTTCGGCTGTCGATCTATAGCCTTCGACGGATAAAAGTGGAATGCAGAATGATAAAATAAAGATGCAAGATAAAATATTTAATATGTCATGACCAAATCAAAGCCAAGAATCGTACCATTCAAGAAACATTGAAGGAATTGACACCTTTGGTCTCCGCCGACACTCATGTATTTCTTGAAAACAAGAGCCCAAGCTCTTGACACCAGGCTGACGACAATAAATTAATTTAAATCCACTACACTTGTCAAAACGTTTAATAAATTCCTCAAGCGACATGGAGCAATAATTCAGAAGTTTGGTACTACAGTACAGGAATTCAGATCTGCGGTCTATTGTTGACTTACGTTGCAGTATCTTTTGTTAAATTGTGTTTCATATATCATCTAGGTACCGCAAGTTGGTGCACAGCGCGCGCAGCTCTCTTTCTGCTGTAGCTCACGCGCTTTCTTGCTTGCGTTCACCGTCTATTTGAATTCAATAGGGACCTTAAGCACGCGCGATTTGAGACGCGGACGGCAACCGGAAGTTAGCTGTTTTCCCTTTCAACTTGTCTTCACGCAACCACATTTAAATTGCTAAGTATCTTTTCTCCATTAGAGATGATAAGTGCAAAAATCGGTGAGACACCACTGTCCTGGCACGCGAAATGTTCTCTTCCGGTTGCCGTCCGTGTCTCAAAAAAGCGCGTGCTTAAGCTCCCTAATGTTGCGTGTACGTGCATTACTTCTTTGGTTGACGTGTACTACCCGTCTGTTGTGTTTATTAGGGAGCTTAAGCAGTTTTTGAGACGCAGACGGCAACCGGAAGAGAACATTTCGTGTGCCACGATAGTGGTGTCTCCCAGATTTTTATACCAATCATCTCTAATGGAGAAAAGATACTTAGCAATGTAAATGTGGTTGTGTGAAGACAAGTTAAAAGGGAAAACAGCTAACTTCCGGTTGCCGTCCGCGTCTCAAAAACGCGCGTGCTTAAGCTCCCTATTATCTCTTAGTTTACGTTGGTTTCCTTAGTAATTGTGCTCACATTGTGCGTGTCCCCTCCAAAAATGTTCTACGATTGGTATGGGATTTAATGGAGCCGAAACCAATTGTGGAATTGCACGCGTTTCAGGCATCCTATTTATGAACAGTTACAGCAGTTTGATATGAATTTTGTTCTAGCAACTATCAATTAGAGTCTGTCTCGTTGGAATTATGTAGGAACCTAACTTTCCTGGACAATACAGACATTCTCAACAGCCTTCTGTGATAGCTCACAAAGCCAGAGATAGATAACCATCAGCTCAGTGTAACGCATTAGAGAGCACAACATCCAACTTTTTTGAGGGGCAACCAATTCAACAACAAATTTATGCATCATGTTCAACATTTCGTATTCTTCTTCTCTTCTTTAGGGAAATCAAAGAAAAATCATTGCTTGTTTCAATCGGGCGCATTTTGAACCTTTCTGAGCTTCTAAAAATTAATAATCGTGGCACGTCCACTGTGGCTTTCAAACAAGCACCACTCAACGGCCATCGGCATATGTGACGTATTTTTTACAATCTCACTAGGCCGCCGCAAAAGCTATAGGAGTACTTGAAACACTAGCTTCCCCCAAGTTTCAATCAATATTTATATGGGAGCATCCAGTTTAGCATAGCTAGTTTAAATTCCTCCGATAGTAGGCGTCTAGAACCCATGGGCACCGCCAGGTAATGACCAAAACCGATGGCCAGAACCAAGAGATTGAGGTGAGGGAAAATATACCCCATACATGGCCGCCTGTTATTTTTTCCCCTTTTTCCAATCAATTTTCAGTACAAAATGCCACTAGTTGGCACTAGTATGCCACTAGTTGTTTAAAGAACGAATTCCGATTGGTCCGTCTTGTGACATCTGAATCGTGAGGTCATGTGGCTGAGGTTAAAAATAGCTCAACGCGTGGCGCCAAATTTAAAAATCGATCAACAATAATTATCAGGAGGCATAGGGATATATTCTCTTACTTTGCCCTCTCTTGCCAGAATTAACTAGTGACTGAGTGAGTTGTCGAGATCACGTCGTTTACAGATCGGATTTCCGAACACCTGCCGATTTACTTAACTGAACTTACAGAGGTGCTCGCAAAGTGGATACTGTTGCTTAACGGCAATAGCCACAAAAATGTAAAAAAAAAGGTAGCACCATAATAGTTGAATTCTGTAGTTAAAAACAACAAAACATCAAATCTAAAACCATTAAAAAAAAAACCGCAAGCCAGTACTGTCAAAACACATTTTCAGCGGAAGCATTAAGCTTCACGTACAATAAATAATTATATAATACGTCAGTCATACCGAGATATTTCCAGATGAGTTCCAGATAAATTCGCAAAGTTCGGTACATGTTACTTAAATCTTGAAAAAGTTCTAACGGTTAAGGTCTCTGCTCGGGGATCCCATCCCTCCCTTCCCCAGTCTTAATAGGTTGTCAGAAGGAGTAGCACAATGATAGATAATAATTAATGGGTGGGCTAGTACATCTTTCCAACCTGCATTTATGTTATCACACAGTCATGCATGGTCAGGTTTCTTTTGTAGTAATGATGTATAGTAAGGAACATACATACGCCGTAAAGGCGAGCAATGAGAATCACGGGTTATATTTTCGGAGCCACTCAATCAACTTTTCTTTAACTACTAACTCGACGCAGTAACCATGACTGCAGGAGATTTGTACTTTAACGACTGGAACTAGACAATAAATATATCTTTGAGAATAATAATAATAATAATAATAATAATAATAATAACAATAACAATAACAATAACAATAACAATAACAATAATAATAATAATAATAATAATTTAATGTTTAACGGCAAGTAGCTACACGATCGTCTTACCTGCTGTGGGATCACAAGTTACATGACATTCTTCAACGCAAAGGCCTGTTGGATGATCCTCCCTCGTTTTTCCCTTACAAATTGTTTCGGTAAGTCTTCTAGACAGCAGATGAGCATCCATTATCTTAGCTGGAAGGTCTTCAATACCAAATCCATAAAATCGAACGCTTAAAGGCTTAGAATCCCCCTCTACAACGTCTCCAAAACTAAGAAATACGTCCCCAGCATCTGAGCTTCCCTGGCTTTTGCCGTATTCGATGCGGACAGCCTTGTTCGACTCTCTTAAGCAGACAAAATAGGACTGGTGTATGGATACCGCCCCAATACCAACAGCATTTTCATCATCGATATGTGCTTTTGATCTTGATGCCTGAAACAAAAAAAACTGTCAATCACCTTTAAGTCTAGCTTGAATTTTGAAGAACTGTTAATTCTTATCATTCATTTACTGTTCAGCCTTTTGTACGTTTATTATCGTTTTCGGTCCTGTAGAATATAATCACCCTAGGTTAACTTTCCATTAGACTACGAACGGAATGAGATAATTGGCTTTTTTGGGTATTATTATCTTTAAGGTACGTTAGAGCCAAGTTAATTGATCATCTTAATATAACTCCTGTCGTTGCTTCCTTTCCTTCAGGACAGGTGCAAGTTAAAGACCAGATTTCACTGGATCTCCTCAGCACTGAAAACACCCTACTTCATTAGCGTATTAAAAAGGCCATCGCCAGTACCGATTCAATCTCAACACATAGAGAAAACATATGTTCTTGTAAGACGAGGGGAAAAAGACTACCTGAATTTCTGGTCATATTAGAATTGTGCCATTAACCTATTGGCAAGCCAAGAAAGAAAGCAAAGCGCTATTCATCTTTAGGTACTAAGGCATTTAAAACCCACAATCAGGTAATACACGTAACATTGGTATCGCCCAAAGCGATCAAAGCTAAAATTTGAAATATTTCAAAGACAGGACAACAGCACAGTACCTTGTATATGTCAACTCTGTCGTTGGCTATTCGAACAGTGTACTGCGAATCCGGCTTTGCCGGAGACACAGCAAAAACCACATATATTGTTCCTTCTGAAATAGCTGTGAAATGTAAGCATTTTCCTGTTCCCTTTGGGTCAAAACGCAGAGCATTTGAAAACATAACTTTGCATGCTGTAATCGCAGGAGCTGGAGCAGAAGGATCCGAGCGACGTCCAGCTGCTTTTTCATGGTCAGTCTCCACTCGCCCAATAATGGAACCCTTCATGTTAGAACTTAAATCTGGGAAGATTTTCTTGGACTCTTCAAAGTCGCTGTCAGTGAGGACAAGTCTACCTGTCTTTTCTTGGAAGCTCAACACCAAACCAAGAACGGAAATTTTCTTATTTCTAGGGTTGCCACTACCTCCATTGTTAAAGCCATTGTAAAAGTGAACAATCCTTTTCTTATCATCAGTGAACCAACGATTGTCAATAAATCGAATGCGACGCACCATGTTTTTAGGAATTACCACGCCCCCGTGCTTTGAATCTTTCAAGTTTTCTTTCATGTCGATTATGACTTTGAATGGCACCCTGGTTGTTGTCAATGACTTCCATTGAGGCACATCCTTTACTTAGAGCAAATCTTGAAATTCAGCGTTATTGCTTGGTGCAAGAGGTGGCTCAGGTCCCGCCGCAGGTCGTGACTCTGACCCTGAGTCTGACTTTGGCTCTGGACATTTCAGGTCAAAGTCCGAGATGGAAATGGTGCCCTAGATAAAAGAAACTACTTATCACACGGAGTACATGCACTACCGTACCCCTTGGAATGTGAAAAAGCATGTGCTTTCACTTGAAATGTACGCAACCACTGCTGTGACGAACAGCGACTTAACCCATGTGACAACTGTGAACCAAAATTTAAATAATCCCAGCGGAGTCCTAGTGAAAGCCAAGTATCTTTTTGGCGTTATAGTCGGCGAGTTATAGCTGACTGATTCGTGTGTCCGTTTCAGGATGGCATCGCCCAAACTGCCAGTCTTCCCATAAGAATTTTATTCCCCGATTTTGCGATAAGCACCCTCGCCCGGTGAACACGGGGATCTCCCCCCGTGAAAATGCATTTATAGTCTAGCTCAACGGACTTCGGAATATTTTCCGTACTCAAATGAAAACGTCGTTTTTAAAAAAAAAGGTTTTCTTGTTTTTTTCTTTTTTTGATTTTGAAATAAAACATGCAACTACATACTAAGTTGATAATTTTCGAATTTATTGAAATGTTTGGCGAAGGAGCTGTACGATCTCTCCAATGAGTAAAATAACTTAAGAATTGGCATCGTAATATGCCAGAACTGTGATCTGTCCAAAAGTATACACGACGCTTTTTTTAGTACACAGAATAACCTTTGCATGGATTAATTACAATAAATTCCAAACAAACTCTTAGTATATACCTCTTCCATGTACGCTTCAATGGCCCTGTGAAGACTGGATCTTCTTCTTCTTATAGCCTCCTCTAATGCACCATGGCCATCATATGGGCAGTACACTTTCTTCTTCAACTGATCACCCTCGGTAATTTCATAGTATTTTACCAACTCTCCATCGTTATTTTCCTCGGTTTTTAATGACGTGGCGTAACCTTCACAACCCCATTTAACAGGTTCGTCTGGAAATAGGTCCGTCCCGCGAAAGTTTACCAGGTTAGTAATGGGCCCCATCTGGAACTTAAAAGCTTTAGGGTAGGAAGGAATGCTCGTCAGCCAGTGTTTGAATTCGGTTTTAAATGTTGGCGAGTATACATCTGACAAGATTGAAGCAATTTCTTGGCTCCCTCCCTGGGTCACCACTGATGTCGACGTAGTTTCAGTTGCCTTTTTGTTTTCCGAACCTGATTCAGAAGAAGATTTAGCGCCGAAACTCGAGAAAAGACTTTTGTATTCAGCTTCCATAGTTTTTGCAAAGTGCGTCTTGTCAACAGCAGTTTCCTTATCCATGGTTTTGCGAATTTCAAGCTGTCCCCCGAACTTTGATGATTTGATGTAATGAGTTCCCCATCGCTGCACGAAATCCTCTGAAGTTAAAGAAAAAAACAGAGTGAGAAGTCGACGCAGCCTAAACTGACTTAAAAGCTTTTTAGTTAAACACTACTTAAAATTGTTTTCCTCTTTAGTGATCATTGCTGGTTTTTGTTGACTACGAAAAAACACAAAGAAAACTCCCAAGAATTAATTTTAAGGAAAAAAGAAACTCTCTAGATAAAAGCAACGAGTATTTGTTTGATGGACTAAATGTAACATCTAAGTTACCCCTTTTGCATTCCCTGAAAGTAATACGATCATTATTTTTGTTACTACTGCGACAGTAGCTTACATCAAGGGCTCCTTCTAGACCATTAACAGGATTCTACATTCCTCTAATATGCATTATTACTGAACTCTAACAGCTTTTCCCTGGATATTTTGTATCAACACAGTGGCAATTCTGCCAGAGAAACTCTCAAGATAAAAGCAACGAGTATTTGTTTGATCGACTAAATGTAATATCTAAGTTACACCTTTTGCTGTTCATTTGCGCAAAATAGACATTCATTTACGTCAACAGTTGAAAATATACGGCAAATATACGTTCATTAGCACGTCCATGAACTTTATCAACGCGAACGAACTTTCAACTCTCTTTGCATATGTACTAAGGACGGTGCCTACTAATTGAAAGGTGTTTTTGCGCGGTTTACTGAATATGCGGGAAAAGTAGATCTTAACAGGTGTTATTAATCCAAAAAGAAAATTGGGGTAACCATTCATTTTTCGAAGATAATTAATCAACAACATTTGTAAAAAGCTTTAAAATACAAAGCAATGTATGGCATTCTTTTCCAGATTGAAGCTTAATTATCTGGCTACCCCCAATTTTCTTTTTGGATACCAAGAGCACCAAGTATCTTGAGATGCGCAGAACGTGTGCGCAATAACAATAGTTGGCACTGTCTTAAACATTTAATAGCATCAACGGATAAACAATTGCACCTTTGGACAATCACAGGTTTGCTGAAGCAGATATAAAACGAAGACATTTTACACGTACAGTACTGTAACAAACAGAGTAAGCTGTATGAACAAGTACAGTACTGATACTAAATGGTATCACGGGCTGGTCGTATGAATGGTTCAAATTGTGCAAATTGAAATGATGTTCTGACTAATTCTGACCCCACATATCGACTCCTCTTTGCAGTTTCGAAACTCACCCGATGCACTCCATTCTGGCCTTCAATGCAGGTGATGGGGGTCACACAACAGAGCTAAGCCCCAATTGATGGTGGGTATGTACGTACTCCATTTTTTTGTTTTAATTATAACGTTCTATTTCCTCATTCTAGTGTTTAACATTCCACCCACTTAGTTCATACGGTGGTATGTTACTTACGATACTTTATCGGAGAGCCAGGGGAGTAGTATGACAGGGGCAGCTCCATGAACTCTCTGAGAAAATTAAGACTTAGGTCACTGGGCTTGACTTCGTCCATGAATATCTCGTACCTTGAAATCAAACAAAATTAACAACGTTAAACACAAAAAACAGAAACGATAATTGAATTCGGTTAACGAGAAAGTTAAGTACTAGCGGCTGCAAGTGCTGGCGTGGCTTGCAAAAGGAATTTCTTGTTCGTGCTTAGCCCAACTTAGAGAACGAAGCGTTTACAAGATGCCAGGACAATTCAGAATTGTCCGCAAATATCAATCATAAATTTGTTAAAGTGCACTTAAAATGACGGCAGCCTGCAGTATGTTACCATATGCTGACAAACGTTTTTGTTGTTGGCGTTCAAGTGATTAGATCCTATCTTTCCTTCAATAAATTGCTCAAAATTACTGATTGTAGGAACTATTCACCTCACAATATTGACATCAAGTAACGCCAAAAAGCTGTCTTTCGTTTGAACTGAGGAGCCTCCCCATGCCTCTTTCACACCAGCATAAAAGCCAAATACTGAACCAGATACACCAGCTTCTTCCTGAAGAAATTTGCTGTATTCCTCTCGTCCTTGAAAGGTGTACAATGAGGCCGATGTGTCGTAAATTCCATGTACATTCATTGTGTCAGGGACATCAAAACCGTCATACCTACAAACGCATAACTTGTTTTAGTATGCATCTTTAGTAATTATACCTTTATCAGACGCAAACAGATAACAAGAACGAAATTTAATGATAAACAGTCGGAATCGTGAACGGCATTCTCAAATGTATTCACGTTAAAAATGATTTCAGTGATAGCCCGGCTTCATTAAAGTACAGCGCGCAAACCTACTGCACCTTCTGAAAGTAATACTATCATTACCTTTGTTACTACTGCGACAGTAGCTTGCATCAAGGGCTCCTTGAGACCATTAACAGGATCCTACAATCCTTTAATATCCATTATTACTGAACTCTAACAACGTAACTGAAGCTACGCGGGAATTTTGAGCAACTGACAGGGCATGTGAGGCACCTAAATTAAATTAACTCGTTCCAAGTTATCTCACGTTGCTTTATTCTTGCAGTTTCTTTGCACAATGCTCATCTTTCTTGATTCAGGACTGTACTTTCCTCGTCCGTCAAACCCTACACCCAGGAATGCTGCTCCATCAATCTGGTCCTATTAAGGTAAACAAATTATTTGAGCAAGTTCCTGTCAAGCCTGTTGTTGTGGCTTTTGCTAAAACGTTCTTAGATTATGATATCGTTTGAGCCATTTTCAGTAGAGAATTGCTTCATAGGTTTGCTGTGCAAGTTGCTAAAAACCTTCAGAGTTTGTGGACGAGTTTTGACGTGTTATTCCTCAAACTCATTAACAACTCATGAAGTTTAAACAAAGGTAGTAGTAACCAAGACGGTGTTAGATACCTGATGCTAAAACCTTTTCGCAATGATCCCCTTAGCTTAAGTTTCGATTGAGAAGATAGTATCATGTCTACAAAAGGCCACTGGTAGCCCATACTCTGGCCTTTATTTTGGCCAAATTTCAATTCAAAGTTCCCTAAATGATAGCCCATCAATTCAGGGCCACGCAGAGGTGTTATGGCAGTATACTATATCTGGACTATGCCAGATCTGAAATTAACCCAAGAGGTAGGCGGTGCACCGTAGCTAGCCGTGTC
>NC_090884.1:1068305-1080805 GCF_036669925.1 Montipora capricornis | reverse complement strand
CCCAAAACAAAACATGAATGAGTCAAGGAAAAGAGATGCAAAAGAATAGTTTTAGACAAAAAGTATTACTTTATTAATTAAATAACAGTTAAAGATTACATAATTGTAAAACATTAGGAATCAATAATAGTATTATAACCACCAATCACAGAATTTTTGATATATTGACGAAAATTGGAAAAAAGCTTGTTTTTCTTAACATCAATGGATAAAGAATTCCAAAGTTTTGGACCAGTGTAACTGAGAGAACGAATACCGCATTGAAGTGGTATGAACAGATGTAACAAACAGATTATCAATCTGTGATTGACGTGTATTATATGAATGAATAGAAGATACCGGGTTAAAAAAATTAACAAAAATAGAGGGGCTTAGTTTATGGTGCCACTGATAAACAAAAGATAGAATTTCAAGATGAATTATGTCAGAGAATTTGAGGAGTCTGATAGTGGCTGTCCTATATTGAATGTCAGCTGCAATCCTTTCAGCTGGGAACGTGCAGTGTCTCTTGGAACTAATTGTAACATCAAATTCCGGAACAAGTATTTTACCAAGGGTCTACCAAGCCTATCTGTCATCTTGGTGACCCTAACTCCAGCGATTGAAGCATACACCTGCTAGCTATCTCATGAACTGCGAATGTTCAGCTTGAAGAGGGATAACTAAAAATTGATTATTTGGTAGAAAATTTGAGAAAGAAGAGTGACCTCAGATTGGACCATGAGGATCTCCTTTGGACCCTGCAAATTGAAATTCCAGGAATTCATTTGTATATACAGGAATTCCACTACCACTATCAACATACCTTCCCATTTGCTATCAATGATGCAGGCAGTTACCCCTTTACTGCCTGTAGGGGAAGTTATGAAGCCAACCCGAACATGTGTGTTTTGAACATTACAGTTGGGATAGAGACAATCGCATGAATTATGAGACAGGTGAAATAGCATATATTCTGTGCTGTCCATGTCAGGTAAACATCAAGTGTGTCCAGCCATATGGCTGTTCACACCACATGTCCAACTTCTTGAACAGTACATTTCATGTTACATGCAACAATGGAGACAATGTGAGTTCTACTAGTGATGTCCAGTCAACGACCAGAAACAAGAATTTTATTTGTTTATTTGTTTTTGCAGTCAAGGCCTCAAACATTTTCGTGCGCAACAAGCTAACACTCAGTGATCAACCCTTAATGAAATGTCCTCCCCATAATGGCATGTCATCGTCCTGACATGGCCCATTTATACTCTTTATTGATAACAAAACTCCCTCCCAGCTGGAAAATTGCAATCAGTGGTGATAGAACAATCCAACTGTTATTTTCTCCTGTAAGAAATGAAAAACACAATGTCAATGAGAGACAAATTTTGCTCGCTGAAACTGGCACTGTGGATGCAGTGCAAGACAGAATGTGAGAACATGGCAGGAAAGCCTTTTAGATGAAAGAGGACTGACTTCACCAAGAAAGAAATGGAAATTGCTTAAATTGAAACTGTGTATATTTGCTCCAGACATGAAATTGTTTTTGTTTTTGTTTTTTCAAAAAAAAACCTTAATTAGAAAACTTTTAATTCAACCAATTTAATTCTCATTTTTTGTTGTCTCAGTGTCATCACAAAGTGGAGCAAAGGAAAATAAAAATGAAACTGGTTTGAAAATTTTATAACCAGAACCAAAGGGAGGGCAGGGGGAATCCTAGAAAAAGTGACAGGTGTGCTCCATTCTGCCTTGACCGAAACACAATTAAAATCCATGACTCTGAACCCCTTACAATGTTTAAAACTCTTTTTTCTCGTCTCTTCTCTTTATAATTTTCTTTCGTCTCTCTTTTTCTTTATTCCTTATCTTTATATTATGTCTGTGGTGTGGCAAAAAAATTAAAAAAATAACAAACAACAAAAACTAACCTGATCATATATAGAGTTTACCTTAGTACCTTTCTGGCTAAAAAGACTATATAAAGCCAAACAAAAGTTTGTTGGAAAGACTATTCTAGTTCGTTTTAAGGCTTTGTTTTAAAAATTCTGATGAGCACTCCATCGCTTTTATGTAGGAATCTCGCCCCAGGAGTATCAATAAAAATCCTCAAAGACAAGTAATGCAACTGAAGTGAAACAAACAATGCAAGCAAAAGAACTCTTCCGCAATGAAAGCTGGTTCTCACAATATTCTCCTTTCGCGAACGAATTTCTTTTTATAGGCGGTAATAAACGCTAGCTGGAAAAAATTACAAAGTAAAACGTTGGTTTAGTTATCAAATAACACATGCAAAGGAATGTCTATCTCTGAGTATTACCGGTAAGTGTTTCTACTACAAATACCATAAATCGAACGCCCGATTGACATTTTACAAAGACAAAAAAATTGAAAAAACTTGAAAAATTGCGAGTTACTATACAGCGGGGATAATTACTGTTTGCTCACCAACCTGTTTTATCACCTAGCCAATTATCTTAAGCTTACTAGCTCAAGAGGCTTTTTTAACCCGAAGTCATACACATTTACAAAATGTTGCCTTACCTTGATCTCGGAGAAACCACTGTGCGTTAAAACCGACGTCCACCAAGAAGTAAATTTTCCAAATTGAAGGGCTTCGAAATAAAAAAAAATCGTTGAATAAACTAAAAAAAGCCACCACATTTCGCACCGACATCGGCCGCCATGTATCTTGTTACGTGGAATGCCGAAGGCATCCACGTCTTAAAACCGGGCTGGAATCTTTTTTTTGTTGGTAGTCACAAATGTGCATACCCCACGGATATTGAATTTATCTCCCATCGGGTGGACTGATTTATATTCCCTACGGTATTTCCAAACCTCCCTGCCCCGAGGAGAACTCCTATACTTCCCAAGCCATCACGATTTTTCTCTGCTAGCGAGTTAGACCACTCGGCCACCGTGACACACTTCTATCAGAACGGTGAAAGCAAATATTTATAATAGAATCTTTCCGCCCGCCATGATTGTTTCAGTATTAAACTATTCGATAAGGTGGATAAATGCTTTTTCTTTGAGAAAGGCAAGCTTTAAAGGTAAGGAGAATTTTCTACGTTATTTCTAGATCTTGCTTCGTACTTGTGTGTTCCACTGTGAACATTATTATTTTGCATACAACGAATACTTCATTAGAAGCATTTTGCATAGAACGAATACGTACTCCAATATTTCTTGGGAACCAGTTTGTTCGCCGTTTTGACGTAGAAAGAAAATAAGAAAATAGCTTTGAACGGCCAAACAAGATAAAAAATGAAATCAAGTTTATAAAAAACGAATTAGCTATCGCCGTCACGGGGACTTCGCAGCCGTCCCCCATCTAAGTACTAACCTCATTCGGAGGAGCTTAACTTCAGCTGACACTTGGACTAGCATCAACGATTGTGATCTTTATGTTAAATTCGCCCCTAGATCTTGTCGAACTTTATAACACTTGAAAGAAAAAAAACGCACTAACAAAAACCAGGTGTTATGCCGTGATTTTGTCACAGATGTATCCTTTGTTTCGTGAGTTGTAAGTAAACACGCAAGGTATAACTTGATCACAGGCGGCCGCTAAAATCGATGTCACTTCCGATTTTGCGATTTTACTTGTATGACCAAAAGTACGATAGAAAAATTGAACTCTGATGGAACGTAACAAATATCTCCCGAAATGTTTTTCGCTGATGGCAAATTGTTTTATTCTCGATCGACACTTCCTAAAAGTTCCTTCTGCTCTTCTTAAAAACTACATATTAATATTTATTTACTTTTTCGTCAATATTTGTTTTGCATAAAGCAGGCTAGCAAAATCTGTACCTTGCTTTGTTCGCATTTTTAAGCGTTAAAATAGAATTTTTGGGCGAATGTTCCTGACAGCAAAAGTCGCATATTTTAACGTCCCCCATCCAGATACTAACCCCGCTGGAAAGGGGAAAAAATGTTAGTAACATTGGTCTTGGAAAGGTGTCAGAAGCTCAGAGTACACGCTTAAGCTTGTGGTGAAAAAGAAGTTGTAAATGCGGATCAACATATCGACTTTGAAGCCAAATGTTTCTCGATTTCCTGTTATTTTCTTCAATCGTTCTGGGCTTAGTATTTTACTGAACCACATGTCTTCTTAGAGGGTATATAGCAAAGATGTCTACCATGGCACCGTAATGATTTACGATACCAAACAGTATAGTGTACTATTAGAGCTACATATTGTGCAAGGACTTGAATCTCCTGGAAAAAACAAAACGCCGCTCAGTTGACATTTATGGAAAAAAACACTGTCAAGTTACTGCACTACCACACGCAATGCGTTCTTACTTTAAAAAATATCCCGTATCTCCTCAATTCTACCCCCCCCCCCCCACCTCCAGACTAAAAATCCCGTATCCCCACAATTTTTTTACCTAATTATCTCGTATCCTGATCGCTTCTCGGGCTTTTGGCTAAGATTAGTTTCTTGGCCAAGGACTACGGTCAAGTACTATTGTACAACGTACGGTACTTTTTCAGTGCCGTAAGGGGCAGGCACAGAACAGTTTCGGCTGTTTGTCTGTTCTCTCGAAAACGATGACAAGGGTTTTTTGGGTTTTTTGTTCAGCTCGAGTGTAGAATCAGGACGAACTGTTGTAGTTTCTGATAACTATTTACTACTTGTAGCTTTTGTTGAATTTTGAATCGATGATAGAGAGAGTTTTGGCGATCTCAATCCGGACTGGACTACTGGATTTAAGGATTTTTCTTAACGAGATTTCAAGTTATTGTGGAGTTACTGAAATCAAGATTATGGAATTGTAAAATTTGAACTTTGGACTGGACTATACAACACGCAATTACGGAATTTTTGAGCATTGAGAGAAATAGAGCACGGATGTTGTCTTCTTGTCTTCGTCACGGCAAATTTATACAGTTTGCAAGGAACTAAACCAGGATTACAGAACCAGACGTCGATTACAGGGCCCGGTTGTTCGAAAGCCAATTACCTTAATCCAGGATGAGTGTAAACTTTTGTTTCATGTTTTCAACTTTTTGGTCACAGTTTCCTTTGCTTATTTTTGTTTTTCAAGATTGACTTCTTCTAATGTAAAGTTTTTCTGAATATCAGCCTTGAACAGCATTTGGGAGTAGAGGATAAAACTCGTTTTAAAACCCAGTTTCTGAACAACTGGCCCAGGATGATAAGTTGTTGAACTGTGATTTGTAATAAGTTTTTCGGATGATTTAAGGCTGATCCTGTAATTTTTGGATGAAAGGAGTTAACGAAGCAAGTAAAACTGTAGGATTTGAATTAAGTCTCCTTCCAAAAAATAAATAAATAAAAGATCCCGTATCCTGATAACCTGCTAATAGGGCTTCGTTGTTTGCATTTGCAAATTTAGTAACATTAGTAATGAGTTTTTACAACAAAAAACTTTAAGTTATATTACAGATGTATCTTTCTAGTAATCTTTCGCCATTTTCCGAAGTCTACCTGTACTTGAAGTTCACTGTAACTGGACAATTTGTGTTAACTGTTTGCGCATTCCACGGATACGCCCTTGTAGGCGTCTTGTTTTGTTTACATTTCGGGATGACAAATTCTGCTCGTGCGCAATACACGAGTCCGCTGACTAATGCCTCCATGATTGCTTTGCAAGTTGTGAGAACATCGTTTGGATTTCATTTAAGAGAATGTATGGGAAGTTGCTTCCCCCCCCCCCTGACCTGTACAAATTAATCCTTCCGTAAATGAAAATATATAAATCGTATGATTTTAGAATTTTAATTTTTTTCGTTAAAAGCTGAAAAGCAAGTAAAATGTTCACTCACCTTGGTTCCCTGCTTTTCTCAACCATGATTATTGCATTGTTTGAAAAGCAATGTAAGCAAGAAACCCACCGATCGAAAGCTAATCCCTCACAAAAATTGAAAATGGCGGCAAAGAAGTGCTGGTTAGTACCCATGCCTCTCATTTTAACGTCCAAAATACTCTGAAGAGGACTTTTACTGAGATTTGGCTGCCCCCATGAGACTTTGCGCTTAAAATTTCGTCATATTGTTTTGAAAATCCGTGAAATTTATGACCGCGAATGGGGTGGGTCTCGCCCCAGCGTGTGTGTTGAGTGACATATCCCACTGAATTGTAACAGCTTCATTTTCCACGACAGTTTTTGTTTGGTTCATGCTCGTACCATTGTTCTTTGGTCGGTATATCCATGGATCCTAGTAATGGCAAATGTTTTGATGTATTTAGTCCCCCCTCCCCCCCCCCCCACTCTACCCCCAACGAATCTCTATCACTGATGTAGACACCACCAGAACACACCAGTGGCTGAAGACCCCGAGACTGAAGGCTGAAGCAGAAGGCTAATAGTCGCTGCTCAGGATTGAAGTCTATATAAATGGCATGGGCCCATCAAAACTCTATAAGTGAAGGCAGCACTGACCCCAAATATGGACTATGTTGTAACTATCAAGAAATCGTTGACCACTTCCCTTAAGGATCTCCCGTTTTTTGCCAAAAATGAATGCATAGTGCGACATAGCAATGTTGGAGATTAGCCATGCATTGCTCCGCTGTTTTCCCATATTGATTTCAGTTGGTCCAATGCAACTTTCTTTACCTAATTGTTTCTTTTCTTTGCTGAATCGTTTGCCGGGATATCTCCATGTGTCAGACTAATAGTTATTCCTAATTGGGATTGGAAATTCTCTGACTACAGATTGCGGTCTTTCTTCGTCTGGTTTTCAAGTACTAATTGTATAAGTTTGTCTTTTTATTGCTGTAAGTATTCAGTCTAGAAGGACAACTGTTGTAATTTTGAAATGTATTTCCAACCGCTGCAAGTCTCTCTCTCCACTTAAGCGTTGTACGCTCACTTCAGCACACACAAAAACAAAATACAACAACACCGATGACAAAACACTAAACTACATGTAGCCCATAATCTTGCTTTTATTCGAGGTGATTTCCGTTTCAATTTCCGGGTCACACGGAAGTGTTATTATTATTATTATTATTATTATTATTATTATTATTATTATTATTATTATTACCATTTTCTCTAGTGAAAAGCCTGATAAAAAAATAGTAGGTGGCTTGGTCTGGCGTTCGCAGCCATCCAAGCAACAAAATTGGGAACCTCTATGACGTGCTGACCACAAATCTTACGCATACGCGGGAAAAGCGTGACCCGGAAAAAAAAAACGATTCTTAGGCGAATCCTTAACTCTGCGTCTTGCAGGAACAGCGATAATATGTAATAATAATGACAAAAACAACAACAACAACAATAACAATGATCGTCATAGTAATAGTAATGGTAATGTTACTGGTTTCCCCTGTTTGATATATTACTTGAAGATAAGGAAAAGACGAGGAGGGAAGGGGTAAATTCGAGATGGGAGAGAAGGGTACTAACTAAGGCGCCTGTCAACGCAATCTGTGAAGAGTGCAAGTGACGTTTGCGCCAGTTATTAGCTATCATGCTGAACAGCTGCAATTGGATGTTGATGAGACATAATGTTTCGCGGTTTTTCTCCCGATAGCACTCACCCAACATACAGTCGACTGCGCTCTCGAGTTATAACATGGATCAGTTTTACTGTAATTTCGTCCGTAACAACCATTCATCATCACGCTGCCGATGCCTGCTGGGTATACATATGGGACGTCGGGAGATTCTTTGCTCGAAGAAGAATCTTCATCAGTGATCGACGATTGGATGTGATATCCTGGTGGAACATACAGGCTTTCAGTAGCCCATGATTTGTCCGGTTCTATGTCTAACTTGATCTATGTAAAATAAACACAGGAAAGAATAACACAATTTGACACAATCGATACGTATTAAGAGACGAAAAAATCACTTACGGAGACCCTCAATCTTCGGGCGTACGAGCAAATTCCTACACCCGCTGTGGTACAAGGCGCGTGGTGGTGGATGGAATTCCCGCTCGATTTTCGGCCTAAGAAGACTTATTTGCCAAAAACAGCAACACACACACACAAGAAAAAAAACCGGAATTTGTCAAAAAAAGACAAAATTTGGCTAGACCAAAATGTCAAAACGCGGTTGCAGTGTTAAACGGCATTAAGAAACCGGTAATACATAAAACGTTCCGCATGATATAAATGAATAGTTGCTGAAAGTTTCAGCGTTACCTAGTAGGTGATCTTGATTGAATAGAGATAAACTAAGAATAAAGCCAGGATCCGAGCCAGGATTCGAGCCAGGATCCGAGCTAGGATCCGAGCCAGGATTCGAGACCTAACCGAGACCTAACCTAACCTAACCGAGACCTACCCTAACCCTAACTAGACCTAACTAGACTAGAACCAACGCAAATAGACCTAACCTAACCGATTCGAGACCTAACCTAACCGAGAGATTCGAGAATAAATAGCGGAGAAAGCTCATCTTAGCACGAATCCTGGCTGGAATCCTGGCTCGGATCCTAGCGCGAATCCTGGCTCGAAGTTTAGGTATCCTCGATTGAATACGTTCATCAGTATCAACTAAAATTTTAAGACTTTGAAGCAAACATATCGGTTACCTCTTTCTTCAGAAAATGTTCCGCTTTTTCCTGAGCCTCGTCTATAATCTTGAGCTGTTTGTCCACTAATTTGCCCGCCACTTCGATACCTTTCTCGATAACAGCTTCCTGTATTTTTGGATTCTTCAGAGCCGCCATAGCCAGTGCCGGTAATGCACGCTTTTCACTTTCCTCGCCGGACGTATTCTCTTCGCCTTCTTCTCCTGTTATTATTATATACATAGAGTCATTCTGACTGAGCAATAGAGAGTGAATAAGGTGAGTGTGTTTCAGTGGCCTGTGTGGGCTCCCCAGCACAGCCACAAATGTCTATTTTTAGAGTACCCATTCCCGGAAAAATTCTAGGAATTCAATAATGATGACGCAGTCACTGGTGACGTGACCTCTTCTAACGGGGTTAATGTGGCGGCCCTTTGGTTGTTTTGCGCGGGTAAGGTGTATTTAAAATTACACCCATATGTTACTGTGCTGGGTGAAGACTGCAAATTGTGCAGGAATACCGCCACCTAATTCACTCTTGCCAAAATAAAAGAGTGAGAGCAATTAAGTGATATCTGTAACTAACTTTTGTAAATGCATTTCCGACACTAGATTACCTATAGCCTCATTTTTGCCGCTGTCCTTTTCTTTCACTTTTTCGAAGTCTTTGTTACGTAGTTTCCCGGATGAAGGATCACTTTGATTCACTTCAGCTGCAGTTGTCAGTGGCTGATTTTCAGTCAAGGGGCTGTCGCCAGAAGAATCACTTGCATTGTTAACGCTTTGTTTGACATGTCCAGCTCGGCTAGAAACTGAATAACAAGCCATGATATAGATTACTTCATACAAATTGATATACAGGGTGTTTCAAGAGTTCGTGCGCTGTTTTTCTCACTTATTTTCGCATTTTGGAAGCCATATTTTTAGAGCAATTACTTAATTTTAAGAGGACATTGAGGCCACTGTGCTGAAAGTGGAAACGTTTGTTATTAACTTGCAAGGTTTCCCAGACCCGCCAGTTTGGAGAGCAATATTTGTTTCTCTGTTCAAAATGGGGCACGAACGTTTGAAACACCCTGTAGATTGCTTCATATGAATTGTTGTTGGAATACAGTTTTAAATTTATTTTCACTTTATTTATACTAAAAACGGGCAAAATAAAAAGGTCCTTAACTGACTCTCAGCCTGAGGTATGTTCTTATTATGTTCTCAAAATTTTGGTTTATCTCAGCCTCAACGCTGTTAATTGTTTAAAAGGATTCTAATATAAAATAAAATAGTGCACACATAATAAAATCGTCTCGCTTGTCTCTATATCACTGTCTGCTTCAATCGTGTAGTGGCGGCGCCTCGCGTTATGCAAAGACAAATTTGGACTCTGCTGAATTTGCACTGTTTATCGAAATATTGAATGTTCCTTACTAACGTCCCTGGTTGTTTTACTCGAAGCTCCTCGATAACGGTAACGGTAATTCCAGAGGAACAAAACGAAAAGCAAGCTATGCGAGAAGATGATTGGACGTATATCGCTTTCTTCAAAAGTGGAATAGAGCAGATATAGAATTCTATTTGCAACGTTTATCATATAAGTTTCTCGCTGTATGTAATAGGTATATATTTATGTAATTATTTATTTATTTCTATGAAATGAATTCCGAGTTTGTGGCTGAACAACATCAGCAATCGTTTATTTTATCCCATGGCAGCTAAGGCTGAATTATGGGGCTGTCGGAATAATACGTTACAATAAATATATAGTAATAACAGAACAAATAAGCGACCGAAAAACATTAACTATTAGAACTTCACAGAAATAAAGGTATTGAATCTCTCAGACCGGTCCAAGGAGGCGTGCGCAGATTGTTGCCTGGACCTCCAGTCATAACTATACCGGACCATACCTGTGTTCTGTAGTAACCTGTGTCCGGAAAAAAGGGCCTTTTGGATTATCCGAAGGGAGATAGGTATCAGCAAATCTCGTACATGATGGTGATATTTTGTGACTGAGAGATTCATTCATGAAAACATAGCCCGGTAAAAAATAACGTGAAGGCTTTTTTTTCCTGCAGCATCTATGTGATCAGGTCACGAAGACTAGTGGTTCCATATTGGAAGTAAAGTGCTACCCCATGCAGAAACCCTCCACTAACTCGGAGGTTTGACATAGATAGCTGTGGTCAGGACCACACTGGTGGCTACGCACTTATTCAAGTCAAGGATCGGAGGGATACTAAACTTAAGGCTGAATGTTTAGAGTTGCTTTTTGCTATGCATTGCAATTTTTGGCATATTTTTTAAATGCACGACTGTGATGGTATTTGGTAAACTACTAAGTATGGCGTTACACTCTTCTGACTTGTAAACTTCCTATGTTGGGGGATATATATTATTTTCCCACCTCTTCTTGTTTTAACTCGTTTTAGATTGTTTTGTTTTGATTTATTTATTTGATTGCTTTCGTCAAGGCTAAACAGAAACAACCAAACAAAAAAAAACAAAATTGTTTTATCCCATAAATTCGTTGTTTAAGGAGGCTCGAAAGGGTTTTTCGTTGCTATAGTGTTTGTGAAACGATGAAAGATACCAAAGAAGGATATTTCATAGTAGGCAAACTATAAATATCAACACTACAACTTTTTACCTGCGCTTGCGACGCGACTTAAGACTATTTAGCCAATGAAATTAAAGTAGGAATCTCTGTTTATAGTGCCCAGGTCTCTTGAAGTATGCGATTCGCGCGGCCTTCAATTTGTCGCCAAAATTTGTCGCAAGTGCAGCCACCATTGAAATGGCGACGCGACAGACGAAAAAACAACACAGAAAAAAACTCGCGAGAAATTCAACTCATTCCATTTCTTACGATTTTTTTCTGCGACGTTTTCAGCTGTCGCGTCGCCAGTTCAAGGGTGGCTACACTTGCAATTTTCATCGCGCGCTGGCGACGCGACAAAATTTGGAAAAATCGCATCACCAGAGCGAGCAAAAAATCGCTCGTGCGGCTGCCACACACGCAATTCTAAAAGCTGCTCTTGTCAGCTCATGATTCAAAATGGGTCACCAGAAATAAACAAATACCGCTAATTTCGCTCACCTTTCTTCTAATTCCTATATATATATGGAATATAAATAGACATCTGTTTACGACAACCACGAATATTGTGCACAAACGGTTTGATGGCCACTTAAATCCGTTTGTGTTGGCCTTAGCTCCACTCGCGCGTGCACTCGAATGAGCGGGTGACGCATGCGTAAATGCTGATCTTGTAACCCCCTCATTTTTCCTGATTTTGCAACTTTACTCGTTTATATCTCTGCTTCCGGACGGTGATTTTTTTTTTTTTTTTTTTTGCATGCTAGCTTAGCTTAATTTAAAGCGTTTGTGTTTCAAATTTTAAAAAAATTTTGTAGGTGAAAAAATAAATTAGAGACACATTTCAAGAAAACTGATTTTTCTGAACTGACCTAGAGATTTTGTCGAATTTTAAATATTTTAGAGATTATTTCTAACAATATTTGGTAATGATGAATGGGAAGATTTCACCGTCCCGTTTTTAAGGCCTTATATCGTTGGTATGGTAACGTTATTTTGGAGAAAAATGTGATGTGACAAATCTATGATGAGTACTTAATAACCTGGCCAAATTTCGTCTCGATATGATTATCCTAACTGTATCTAAGGAAAGAATATGTTTATTTGTTTGAAAACAAGAGAAACTATTTCGAGCCTCCTCAAATTACAGCCGACATCGCAATCTAGTGAGTGACGTGCATTCAATCAGTTGATCGTTAACTTGCCCACTGAGGCGAAAAAAAAAAACTGAATTATAACTCCCCTATCAAACGAGCGAGGGAAGTAAATTGCTTACGGTGATGCAAGTAAATCAAATTATTCTTCCAGCGAGCCGCAAAAGTCCGTAAACATGCAAACACTTTCCAACATACTCGAGTCTACGCAGCGGAACCTGGGAACTGCTAAGAAACAGCGAGACAACGAAACAGATAACCTCAAGGTC
>NC_090884.1:1010805-1063305 GCF_036669925.1 Montipora capricornis | reverse complement strand
AAGATGACCCACTATCCTCTAGGAAATGCCTATCCAGACAGATAGAGCGATAACAGCAAACCGACCAGACATCGCGATACAGGAAAACAAATGTACCCTTATTAACGTGGCCATACTATCTGATAAAAACACCTCGATTAAAGTATCAGAGAAACTTTCCAAATACAAAGGACAGGGAATAGAAATAGCCCGCATGTGGCAGATGAGGACAGTGGGGATTCCCGTTATTGTAGGCTTCCTTGGAGTTATTAAGAAAGGCACTGAAAAACATCGACAGCCTACATGTCAGGAAATTTTAAAAAAAGCACTTCTGGGAACAGCACACAATCTAAGAAAGGTTCTCTCAATCAAGTAAATCGAATCAGCGCTCCTCTAGTGCCTGAGAACTATGGTTTGGTTCTGTCCCAAGATGGCAAAGTGTGGACAACTTGAAGTACAATATAATAATTATAAGCACGAGGTGGGTCACCATTGTTAGATGGCTGAGTGATATTGCAAAGTGAAGAACGCTTACCTTATTCGATTTTATGAAAAAAGCTCTTCGATTCTTCTTTTTCTTAACTCGCTGGACTCTCGACGAGAAGTGATCTTTTGCCGATGTGAAACGAACATTAAACACAACGGGTATGCTTGTAAAACAACAGGTTTCTTATCCAAATGGATGACACACCTAAACAAGTGAACCATACAAGCATCCAAGATGATGTAATTCGAATCCAAACTGCTACGGTATGGGAAAAATAGATTTTAATAAGAATTTTACAAGCACTTTACAATTACACAAGACAAGTATAATTTACAAAATGATACAATGGCATCGAGAAAATAACAAAAGAAAGCAAGACAAAAGAATTATTTAAAGCATAAACATTGCTCTTAGCACACAAAGAAAAATGACCCGTTAAACTAATAAAGAAACGGTTGTAAACCTGCTACACACGTCGAAAAATCTTGACATTCTTGATCAGTTAGTGATAGATCATTCAGTAACTTCTTAATATTTTACCGATCGGTCACAAAGTGAATAGAATGAAGATCTTGGGAACCTCAAAATAAATATGAGACTTCTTTAGTTTTTGTTTCTGAGGGAGTGGAATACCAATATAAAAATGTGCGAATACATAGCCTGTTTAATTTTACTTTGTGGCAGCTCAATTTTTTCGAACAACCGATCTTTTGAAACTTCCCGTCATTTAAAGCAATTTTTCAAATTCAGTAGTAATAATAATAATAATAATAATAATAATAGAAAGAGACAACATCAAGATTGGCAATCTTGTGGGATATGCCAATACAGACAGACCGTGAGATAAAAGCCAACAGACCAGACATTGTAATAAAAGACAAACAGTCTTGCCGAGAGTCGATCTCTTTCTCTTCATCCGTGTTAGTAGCTATATATATGTGTAGAGAGAGAGAGAGAGAGAGAACAAATTCTTATCACCAGAAAGTCGCTACGCCTCTTGTTCTATTATTGGCTTACATCAAGAGCACGCTCATGGCATAATGTTTAATTCATAAGTAATTCATAAGCTATAAAGCTTTAATAATGCCACCAGTGACATGGGCAAATGAACGACTTTTTTCTGAAGGTTAAGACGTGTCAACATTGTTTACAACTGAGAAAGCAACACCGATTGGTAATTCCAGCTGAAACGTTATGTCTTCCCGTTAATGGTGTCTCCGTACACTCACCGCGAAATCGCGCGGAATATCTTTGCGAATTTGATGGTCTTATTTTACCTATAGTACACAGAACGTGGCTTATTCGGTCAGTAAAAAGTGATGTCTTTCAAAGTTTACAGCCTGAGCTGACCAACCAACAAAATAATGAAAATAGCCATTTAGAAATTCAGTTTAGCGTTGCAGAATTCTGTTTGCCAGGAGAGACCACAGAAATGATTGTTCCGGAAAATAATTATTGTGCTTACATGTTCTACATTTCTTGCAGGTAAGTAGCCTGTTCTTTTTTCTCGTGGGAGAGATCCCTGAGGACAGATTCCACAGCTGGTGCATTGATTTCGACTTATTCTTAATACATACATCTCTTGAAGCGTACGTATATCTCTTGTAGCGAGGACAGCTTATAATAAATTTAGATTACAGTATCTAGTTGTTTTATTAAGTATCCTTCCCTAAAAATATCGGCAGTAACAAGTCTGAAAAAATCGAGATAAAACTCTCCATGCTACGTCAATTAAGCATCCTCGTGGTCTACTTGTCCTTACGAAAAGTGGCCTCTGACTATTAGATCTCGCCTCTGTTTGCTGCTGTTCCATTCGCTCTGTTGTGGAGCGTGCGTCCGCAGCACTGGCATCGCTGCCTAGTTATCTTAGTGACTTGACACGATTTCTGCAGAGCCTCTCTTCATTTTTTATTTTATTTTATTTTATTAACTTTGCCAGTCAAGCTGGCAGAGCGCCACAACAGCTTGTGCCAATTACTGTGGCCCCTTTTTTACCCTCCCAACCATGATACACAACAGAAGACAGGACCAAGCTCCAAGCTCCAAGCTCCAAGCTCCTGCAGAGTTCTAGAAGTACGATCACATCTCCGAGGGACTAAAATCATTAGGATGGCTGGACATACTGGACACCAACCATAAACTCAAGTTTAATGACTGTCATGATGTATAAATGCCTTAAGCGCTGTGAGATCCATAGCCGAACCACAAGGAACCATTAACGACTTGGACTTGATCAAATGTCGCCTCGCCACAGGGCAACGATCTTTCAGCTTTCGAGGAGCCAAAGCGTGGAACGAGCTTGGTACTTCGTTAAATGGACACGATCACGGTCTGCGCATGCTCGTGCAGGTGATCGAAACTTGAAAATGTCAGCCTGACTTTTTCAAGTTACTAGCAATCACAAATTCAAAATGGCGTCTAGCGGAGGATCCGGACATGTCGGTAAACGCATCAACTCAGGGCGGAAACGAAAGGTCGAAGACAGAGGGGAATTTGCTTCAGATGAAGATAGCATTTGCTTTAGATAAACTTGATTTAATGCAAAATATATGCAGAATTCTTCAACTTACCGATATTTCCATAATGGCGGTCGTGCGTGACAAGTCTGGGAGAGAGTGAATGCTACTGCGCATGTCAACCCGTGACAGTGTCCCTTTAAGGTGATTCCCTAGTATTGCACTGCGCATCCTGTTCTGCGCATAACACAGCGTGGGCCACGTTCGTATTCAGGCATGGCTAAGAGGCTTTATATGCTCAAATTTCACCGCTCAGTTCTGTTTTCTTTGTCGTACAAGTCTCAACGGATATTTCTAGACAAAAAAATGTTTAAATTTAACAATAAAGACTCGTAGCCATGTTTGAATATTGATATATCGAACGTGGCCAAACACATTCAAAATGGCGACCTTTCGTGCGGGAAAGCTCGCTAGAGAGAAGAATGGCCGTTTTCAGAGCACAGCAGTAAAGAGCAAAACAAAAAACTTTTTAGACTCTCGCAAAACAAAAAGTCGAGTGATAGCCTTGATGATGCAAAAGTTTAATTTCAATCCGAGAGTGAAAGTGAAACCGCGCTATCGTGGAGACGTGTTGTCGAGGGATCGAGCTTTGTTTGCTTACTGTTTCCTCGTAAACGAGGTTGGTGACCTATCTTTTTTTTGGCATAATTTTATTCTCTTACTCCTCCTCTTTGTGCTGTTAAAAAAATTGTAAAAAATTTACGTCAGAAAGAAAAGTTTCAGGGAAAAAAGTATTCGTAACCATCACTCGTGGGCACAAAATTGTCTCCTGGAGATCACGCACCCTAGGAATATTTGTAGTCAGTGCCTTTTCAGGACGTGTGCCTATGCCATAAAACAAACATTACATTATTCCTTTTGAACAATACAGTACACCTGTTTAGTTATTTCAAGAATTACGTCAAAGCTGCGCTTCCTGTTCGGGCAAAACGTAGCTTGAACCGATGGAACAAACTTGTCCTTGATAGATATAGCCGCAATAATTAAATGAGTAACTTGAGCAAGTTATACCTCGCAAACGAGCTTAGTGACCTATTTTTTTAATTGCCCATTTCGAGTCACCCTAATATAGGGAACGATCCGGAAAATCTTACGACAACTTCTATTACTAAGGAATCACCTTAAATAAATTTAAAAAGAATTTAATGAAACTATTCAAAGAACTGTAAGACCTTTTTTTTTAATTCCATAAAATTGTATTTAAACTTTTAGCTTCATTTATTATATTCTATTTTTATGTCCATGTTGATTTTTATACTATTGTAGATAATTTATTCATGACTATTTTTTACGTTGTGGCTGAAAAGCCCCTATGGGAGAGCTTCGGAGTTGTTTTATTTTCTATCTTTTCTTTTACGTAATTTCTGCTCCGATACCTGCAGAAGCTGCCAATTTTAGAGAGGCTCTGCTCGCAGGGTGAGTCAGACGATGCTTGCCTACAAATTAATTAAAGATTTCAGTACAGAAAATCCCTCGGTCTGATATAATTCAAGCAACATCTGCGCTTTAATGTCCCAATAGCATTAATGTAATTGTTTCAGTCTCAACATTTGCTTTTACTATAATGATTGACGAAACTTAGGAAACGGAGGTTTGTTGTTAAGACTACTCGGTAGAGATAGCACAACCGTGACAACTGAGCAAATAGGCGAAAGAAAGTCTGCCATGCTAAGCATCATGGGATACCGCACAGCAGACGACAGTAAAACGGTCGCAGATGTCGAGGCAAGTAAATACATAAACAAAGAAACTGAACGAACTGACGAGTTTGAGTTAGTTAACAAGATTAAAAATAAAAATATTCATGCTTTTCCAATGTCGTGCCCTGTGCAAAGAAATCCAGCTGGCCCTAGGATTCCAGATCCCAGCCCGTGGGTTCCGGATCCCGAATCCCGAGTCGTGGATGCCGAAATGGATCGTGGAATTTCCATCAAATGTGTGGAGTCTGGATTCCATACATTGCATGGATTCTGGATTTCACGCTCTGGATTCCGGATTCCAAAGCCTCACATTTTCTGGATTCCGGATTCTTTCACATCGCGTTTGCGCAGGGAAAAAGAACGACGGGCAAGTCCGTATTGGTTTCTCTCTAACTTCTAATCAGCCGAGAGTAAGGCGCGTGATAATTAAGCCAACTGCTAATCCAGGTGATAAAAAGTCAAAAGCAATTGCGATACTATATTCGACATTCGATTGAAGGCAGCTCAACGAGAGAGGACGTGAAATACATACATACATACATAGATACTTAATTGACCACTCGCCAAAGGGGCTTTTCGGGGCTAAATGACAGAACAGAACAACAACAACAACAACAACAACAACTGTTAAGAATCCCAACTGGCCGGGGGCAAGCTAGTTGGCTATTTACAAGTGCAGCTGAGAAGATGAACCAGGGACTAGCAGGATCAAATTCAACGAGTGGTCAGAACGGAAACTCCGGATCTCAAGGCAAACACCGGCCTAACCATTGTGCCGCACTGCCTCCATTTTAAGGGACATGATTGCGTGCCACTTTTTAGCGCTGTGCTCATTAGGCTACAGATGACAGGGTTAAAAAGAAAACATTTTGCCTCCACTACTCAACCGGACACTCAAGCTTCACGATATCTGGGCGCGTTGGCCAGACAAGCCACCGTGCTATTTATTAAGTTTAGCATTGGAATAGTTACAAAAATATTTATATATTAACTCTATCATAAAGAGAAGAGCAATGCTCCGGAGCCGGACACGAAAACCCCTAAAAACCAGCAGGACATGCGAACACGGCGAGGGCTAACCGTAGAATGCCTCACTCACTTAAAGCCCTGGCCAAACGGGAAATGTTTGACGACCAAACATCATCAAACATTTACAAGTACAAGGAAAGGTTACGTTTATACAAACGTTGGCCGTGTAACTTATACACAAGGACGGAGAAAAACTCTGACCCTGGTCAGAGTTTTTCTCTGTCCTTGTGTGGACCCATTTCCATCAGTAGGGCTAACGCTCACATGGTTCATATGGGATTGAAATCTAGCACTTCACATTACACTCTATTCAGTTAACTCTATCATCAAACATGTTGATGTTTGAAGCCCTGGCCAAACGGTTCAAACATGTTTTATCAAACATCGTCAAACATCCGAACGCATGCAAGGAGTTGTGGGCCACAAAATTACAGATCATCGAGAGAACACCACAAAACAATAGATCTAATTAGCGAAAACAATCGCTCTGCACGTGCTTTCCACATTTTGAAATATTTATTTGCCGTCCTCTGCAACAGTAACATGAAATGATCAAATTTAGGGTTTAATAAAGAACGTAATTGCAAGACGGTAAATTGTTCTTTCTTTTCTGTATTAACGCCGTTTAACAAATTGCAATAATCGCTAAAGAGGTACAAAAACGAGAAGTTAGATTTTGAAACGACGTTTTCGCTGCCGTCACGATCGTCGTTGCTAAAGATCTCTAATCAGCTGAAACTCACGTGTAAACAAAACGCGGTATCTGTGGATACAAGCGAATGGTAAGTTTCGAGCCAAACATGCTTGATACACCAGGCCAAACGAACCAAACATCACCAAACAAACATGAGAACAAAAGAAATGTTTAATGTTGTTTGATGGAGTTCAAACACGATCAAACATCATCAAACAAGGAGGCCAAACGGTAAAATGTGTGATCACCAAACAATGTTTGATGATGTTTGTCAAACATTTCCCGTTTGGCCAGGGCTTAACGGTTGCAAAATACAAATCGCGACCGTGGCACTCCAAACGCCCGCTACTCACAACCAGGTCTCTGAAACGTGCCGGCAAAACAGCAATTTTTATGCTGATAGGGATTATCACAAATTACATAATGGAAGAAAAGTGACCAAATTTGCGTGGCCAGAAAAATGGTCTCCGCGGCCCCTGCTTCGGAAACAAAACAATGTGTTCCAATGTTCAAGAATATTACCACCAAACTAGAGCATTTTAACTTTGTCAATATTTTATATCTTCTTTAACTGCATGGATGTATGGATTCACACAAAAAAGCCATAAACTTTATTCAAAAAAATTATTTATTCTCAACATGAACATGAGATTGGCTTACAAAAGATGATTGAAAGAGATCATAGTAATAATTGGCCACAAAAATGACTAATGACAGAGACGGTTGTGCTGATGGAGTTTTTTAATTGTATCTTCTAGTCACGTGCACGTATTACATAAAGAACTTGACTTGTTGAGTTCCTTCGAGTAGACGCTAATATATCGTAAAATATCCGCAAAGTTAAAACAAAATAGTTTTAATTTCAATATAATTTCCTACTTAGCTCCTAATTCAGTTAATGACCCAGCAATTCCCATTATCAGTGACATAAAGAGTGACCAAGCAGTTTCTTAACACAAGATTTACAGTGAATGATTAAATTTCCTTTTATTGCAATATACTACCTTTTCACATCGAAAAGGCTTTTGTAAATTTATTTATTGCTCTTTATCGTTCTTATTTAACTGAAATTGCTTATAAAACAAAATTCGACACTGAAATTCAAGTCTCTTTAAAAAAATATCGTACTAAACAATGAATTTCATATGCAGGATTATGCATTTAAATTTCAAAACGCAATGCTCACGCTCTCAGAACTAAGAAGTCTAGTCGCTATTGGTTTCCTCCAGGGGTGCAAGTCTATTATTAAAATTTATACAAATTCTTTGAGTTTGAGCAAACAAGAAATTAAAATCACGAGTAACCCACCAGAAGAACTAAAAGTTGCAATGCATTATATTGCAAAGATCGTTTCTCTGTGAATGACAAGCGAATTAGGTTGTTGTTGTTTTTTTTGTCTCGATTTTCAGTTATTAGGTAAATAACAAGTCTGATTACGATAAACGTCGACTATGTGTCATTGAATAATTGCATTAAATTGTCCTATAGCCTAATTACAAATATCTACATAGTCATAACCACCCAAGGTAATTTTTCAAAACTTTGTTAAATACTAGGAAAATAAACGGCCAGAATAAAATTAAGTGGATGGGCATGACAATAAATGAGGATAATAGATACAAGCTTCTCTTTACCTGTTTCCCGTTGGCTTTTGCAGGCGACTTGAGACATTTTACTGTAAGACGCAAGCGCCCTTCATTGTTCGAGGTTTAGCCGTAATTCAACAAAATTGACAAAATCCTTTCGGTGGTTATGCTCACGGATCATCACACAATTCGAGATCAAGAGCATTTGCCAACAATCCCTCATTTCCGCATTCTATAGTGATCCAGAGATCCTTTTAAGTGATTTTCGATTATGTCTGGATAGTTAACATTCTGTATACGATTGGTGGTTGGTTTAAATTTCGCGACACAATCACAGCCAATCAAATCATGACTTGATCGCATGCATTACCCGCGCTAACAACGACGGCATGCATTCGTTTTACGCTATCATTGGTTCCTTTGACTGTTTGCATCTACTTTGAATGGCTAAATGTCATAAGCGAGTTTAAGCAACAATGACGGCTGCCACACTGCATGACGGCAGCAACACAGTTGCAAGGCTGTTGCCTAACAGGAGCCCGGTAGCCTGGGGCTCCCAAAGAATAGCTCTGGGCGCCTTAATTTTTCACAGCAACACCTTTCGCTTCATATGTTGGGCTCCTAAGTTCTCAGCGTTTAGCTCTGAGGGACCATTTAAAATTTTCTTAGACAGCAGCCTTGAGTTGGCACAAAAACTGTCGCTTCAAGTTATGATTTTCCTTTATCCAAAGTATTTCGCTATTACTACATCTGGTTTACCTTGTACAATACGAGCGAAGGATCCAATCACAGAATTGGCACGAACGGTTTTGAAGTATGTTCACGTGTCGTGAAAACCGTAAGTTTCGCTCACTGTACGTTAATTTTTTTGTTTTTCCGCAGTATAGCAAAGACATTTAGTAAAATGCGTTTCGCACGTGCGGCAACGACAATTATTTTTCCTAGTTCAACCAATAATACTATCATCTTTCAAATAAAATTCATAAAAAACTCAGAACACACAAAAAAAGGTTCACTAGGGTAGATTTTGTATCGATCTTATATCCGGAACGTGGTATGAACATCTGTGTTGCTCACTTCCCGATAGGACTTTTAAAAACGAGGATTACTCTGCTGCAACGATAGTTCCACAAAACAAGTTTGACGACAGCGTTACCATACAACAGTGAATCTATCATTTTCTATCTTAACTTTAAAACAGTTGGTATCCTCTGATCTCAAAAGAAGGCTGGATCGAGCTCTCAACAAGATGGCTGCCGCGATTTTGTTGTACTCCACTTCAAATATTTAATAGATGCTCGATCCATCCTTTCTTTAAAGTGTCCATAACCCCGAAATATTTTTTTCACTAAAATGAATCTTTGCACTTGTTCGAGACGCATTGCGGTCATTTTTTCCTTTTTCTAACAAATCCTGTCATTTTATAGTCTTCGAAAGTTGCGAAAATCCAAGCATCTTCTGTTCACGACCGAGTCAGAAGGGGAGTGGGTCTATTGCTGATTTGACGTCACAATCTACTTTGCATGCATTTTTACAAAGAGTTAATGCAATGCAAATCAGTATGTGACGTCAAATCAGGAATACACCCACTCCCCTTCTAACTCGGTCGTGAACAAAAGATGCTTGGATTTTCGCAACTTTCGAAGCCTATAAAATGGCAGGATTTGTTAGAAAAATGAAAAAATGGCCGCAATGCGTTTCGAACAGGTGCAAAGATTCATTTTAGAGAAAAAAATATTTTGGGGTTAGGGGCACTTCAAGCGTCTCGTACTAATCCAGAAAAAGGATACCTTTGCCTTATTGTACAACGTGAATGATCACGAAATATTTAAGATTGCGCAAAGTTAGTAATTTATTTTGACGGGAGGCTTTCGTTCCCTTGGTGGTCGATCCAAGTTGCTTAAATAAAATGAAAACCACCCTACTGACTCTAGTGTCTTTAAGATCCCTTACTTTCCATTCAGAATCCTGGCAAGCTAAACATCCATCGATTGTTGTTTACATTGCAGTGTTGAGCCCCATTGGTTCAAGCGTTTGATATTCTGGCATTTGCATTATTGGATGTAACAGTTTCTTGTGTATTGCTCCCTTGATGTTCAGCTTGTTGACCGAGTAATAGTGAATCATTTCCGGTACTGTATCAAATGGTTTGCTAAATTGTCCCAAGATATATTTGTTTTGTTCACATACGATCTTCAAGTGCATGAAGGAGTTATTATTTCTGAGAAGAAAAAAAACATCAATATTCATCACGAAATAACCGAAAAATGAGACAAGATGAAGAGAGTCAATCCCAATTATCACAGTTTTTGACGTTTTCACGGCCGACTAAGTGCGGATTTCATTTCACATTTTCAAGAACTTACTTCCGTACTGCAAAGCAGGCTGTACTGTTAAAATATAATAGAATAGAATCTTTATTTATACACGATACGAATTAAAGCTAAAACGCTTGTGAGGTCGTGTGCTTAACAAAATAATTAGTCGTCCAATTAAAAAATATTAATTATAAATAAAACACATTTCTGAAAACGTTCTACTAGATTACAATTCTTACACTGTAAAATGCGAAACTCAGTAAGAAACTAGTACAATCAAACATTAAAATTTAAAATTTTTTAACATCTCTACTTAAAAATACGTGTCATCATGCAGTTAATCTGTTCCTAACCGTTGAACCCGATAACCCAGTGAAAGTAAAGCTCCTGGAAGTGATCATTTCTTCTGAGTAGTAGACGAAGTTTCTTGAGGTCAATACTACCTACATTTTTGATATAATGGTTAACAAAGTTCCATACCACTAAACCCCGATATACCAGTGAGTCTTTTAACAATCTAGTATGGAATCTAGGTGTCGTGATTGCTTAGTAAATAGCTTCATTCCTGTCTTATGAACATGCTATAAATTAGACACTCAGGAAACAGTCCCACGTCTGTCATTTGATAGGTTTTCGGGTCAAATAACTGCTGATTTATCATAACTTTCAAGACTTTTAAGGAAGGAGACAATTGAGTATGTATACAGGGTTAAGTGTATAGACACTGCAATATTATTATACACTGCGAGCAGTCTCTCTCTCTTCCCCTAAATCTTTGAACCGAACTAACACTTCAAAATGGCTGAAACTGCGAGTTGCAAATACCGCGGGCGTTTGTTATTTCACTCTAATCAACGCCCGCAGTATTTGCGACCCGCAGTTTCAGCCATTAAAAGTTCAACGTACACGTTCGTTTCAACGATTCTAAAGCAAAAGAGAGATTGTCCGCAGTCTAACATTATTATAAATATATGACGTAAAGAACTTTTCACATCATTTTTGTATGAGAAAGACACTTACTTGACTGACAGAGAGAAGCCATTCTTACTGCTTTCACTGTTTCGCAGTAAGAAGCTGCAGTCTTCAGATTCTTTCAAAAGTGTTTCTGCTTCCAGTCGCTTCAAAGGTCCATGGTACCAGCTAAAAAGACATAAAAATACCCCTGTCAAAGACATATGCACAAAATGCATGGGATGTACAATAGCCTGCAAAACTGTCATTGCAACGAGCTATTCATTAAAGGGGCAGTATACAATAACAAATGGAGGGGAAAAATTAGGAAAAACTGTCACAGAGGACAGATCATCCTATTGTCATATGTTCTTGTACTTTGTTTACACGCAAAAGACTGTACTTACAGCCCTTGTGATAGACTGTCTCCTTCTTAAAGTGCACCTAAACTCAAACATTTTCCGTCCTAATATAAATCTCCTCATCCAAAGGAAACATATTGTTGCCATTGCTACCCAGAATTTTGCTTTGTCAGTGCCATGCACACCACGTAAACTTGGCAGCATCTAGCAATAATTTGAACCCACGACCGTGATGTGAGGGGCATGGGTCTACTCTTGATTTTACGTCACCAACTGATTTGCATTCCTGTTTTCAAAGAAATTTTGCAAATTTGCAAAGCAGTTTGTTATGTCAAATCGGGAATAAACCCATGTGTCTCACGTCACGGTCGTGGGTCAAATTACCGCTAGTTTTGATAACTCTGCGCATCTTGCAATTGGCCGGCCCGGCAGATGAAAAGCGAAATTTTGAGGTACGAATGGTAAAACATGTTTGCTGTTGGTGGGGAGATTAATATTGTAGATGATAAATATTTGAGTTATGAAAAACAGGTGCTATGCTCAGCAAAGGTTTTAAAGCTAACTTACTTTCCCCTGGAAAGCCTTTTTTCACAAAGCACAAGCTACAACGAGAACTTCCCTTTGCTGTGAATATCCTGGCCGCAAAACTAAAGATGGGCCGTGTCAGAAGTATAATTAGCTGCTACATTTTGATTTCTTAACGATAAAGCTTTCAAAACTTGAAAAAAAAAAAAAGTCCCTAAAACAAAATTTTGGCATGTAAACCCTTGTAAGATATTCCAAGGCCTCCAGTGATGACAATGTGCATCATCAATTGATTTATGACAAAAAATTAAGAATTCCAACATTTGGGGGTGTAGACTTACTATAAACTATAATCTGCTGCCGATCAACAGTCTCTTCCGAATGTTCACAGCAACACTGTAGGCAGTATTTGTGATGAAAATTTACTGGAAGCTGCCGCAGCCTGATTTTAAGCTTAATGGGCCTTATTTGCATGACAGCCATATTGGCCGCAGACAATAGATTTCGTACCCCGAGCCTCGAGTTGAAATGTTTGGGAACGAGTTTCGGTGGGGCAAAACAAAAGTTTTCAATCGCTCGGCATTCAGCATGGCTGCTGTGTGAGTAAGGCCCATTTAAGTTGATTTTTTTTTGTTTTTGAAATGAAATGTCTTGCTCAAAATAGCATACCGCATTATCTGGTTTAAAATAATTTTTACTGTAGATCACAGTCCCGGCAGGGTTTGAGCTAGGATTTGATTACTAAGGGACAGTTTGTCCCCTTGGCTAAAATTTTGGGGGACATATTCATTTTTAGGGGGACAGTCAATTTCCTTCAAACATGCAAACCGGCAAGCCAACAAAAACATTTTTTATTTATACCTGTTACTTGTAATTAAAAGAATTAATACAAACAAAAAAAGTTTAGGAAATGGTGTCAAGACTTTTTTCCTGTTAATATTTAAACCAAGAATCAATGACTAAGCTTTATACTGTACATGTATGCACATGTATGTATCATGTATGTACTCTAGATTCAGGCATGGATCCAGGATTTTGAAATGGGGGCTGAATTTTTGTAATAACGTAATAGAACCAAAGCCTGGTTGAGGTGTTTGAGGGATAAGACCAAAAAAAGAAAGAAGGGGGGCTCAGAAAATGGGGGGTGAAAATTCACCCATTTCACCTCCCCTGGATCTGCACCTGAGATTTCAGACAAAAATAGCAGAACATTGCCTCCTTTTCATAGCGGAACCAAGTTTTCTAGAAAGATGGCGAATTCGTTGATTTCCTTTGACCCTCATCTGTTTCTTCCTCATTAATACACTGTTCTTCTTCTGTATTTTTTTCTCTGATTCAATCTGGCTTCCATTTAAAGAGAAAAAGCTATCTATGGTACCAATACGTTTTCACCATGGCACTTTAATTCCCAGATGCATCACACTTGCTTGAGCATGAGACCTACATGTTTAGTACAGCGTAACTGAAAAGTAAACGCACGATAAAACTCCTCCCAATTTGCATTGTCCCATTGGCTGTTTTTTTTTAAGGGACAATTTCAATATCAGTGCAGGATTGGCGCAATGGCGCGGCCTGGGTCAAACCGTGTAGATGGGAGGAAATTTAGCTGACCCTTTTAAGGCCATGTGATTCCAGTAATGCTACACGTAGCTAAATTACTTCAGCAAAACCTTAGACTGGGACAGGGCTCCGCAGTGGGGAAGCGGATGGAGAAGAAGAACACCCCCTTCCCAACTAGCCAGTCCCCTACTCGGTAAGGAAATTTTTTCTTTGCCTTATTTCTTCTTATCCATCTTTCTTCCACACTCATGGGCCTCGACCTAAGCTACCATAAGCAAAACATACTGTATCCATGTCACTACTCACCCTTGTTGTTCAAGAGGTAATGTAGGGTCAATAACAGAATCTTCTTCAAACGTCCTTGGTGGCTTCTTGGGGGCGGATGCAGCTGCTGCTGCTGCTGCACTCCCTTGGACTTCTCCTTCCTTAGCTTGTACCATAGCTACCCTGTTTTTTATTTTAGACCACTCCCATGGTGCATCATAGTCCTCAGCTGGTCTTGCATCCACTTTTGGGGACTGAGGAGGCTGCATGTGACCATTAAGTGGAGACTTTTTATTCCATTCCCATGGTTTTTCGTAATCTTCTCCTGGTCTATCATCATATGATGGAGCCTGGGGTTTATCCCTTGTTAAGCTGGGTGAGGTTTGCCGTATTCCGTAAGGTGATTTGCTCTCCCAGGGGGCGTCATAATCATCTGCAGGCCTTTGGTCCCTGCTTGGAGACTGTGTTCTAAAGAAGAATTTACATAATAAAAGTTCTTCACATCAATTTAATTTTGTATCTTTTTATTCCACACATAACATTCAAACACAGAGTTATAGACAGTACTACCGTGACTACTTATATACAGTTGTTACATGAAAAGGGAACTAGTAGAACAAAATATAAAGGAATTCCGCTGGGTGTCCCTTGACCCACCCCCATGTTTGTTTTCACTGTCACGCAACAAAAAATCAAAACCATTCAATAAAATAAGCCAAAAACTTGGAATGTTGTAGGAGACAGATTCATAAATCACCTCACCAATAGTCCATTTTACAGTTATGTGCTTAGTTACCTGGCCTGTGAATGAAAGCGAGACTAGAGTTGACCTTGTTTTGGTAGAAACCTCAGTGCCTTTCTTATGTAAATTCTTACTAATTAGCATGACGACAACATCATTAACATAACAAAAGGAGGGAGGTCTGTATCATATCAAGGTCAATACCAGCCTCACTTTCATTTAAACGCCAGGTAACTAAGCACACAACTGTAAAGAGGTCTATTTTCAGGTCTGTGCGGTACATTTGTCGAAACTTTTCATGCAACTTTGTAGAGTTTTGTATGGAGCCGCCATATTGGTGCATCACCATTGAGGCACCAATAATTCTGGCAGCCAGAAATTCACACGAACATCTGGAATTCATTTAGCAATGTAAACGCTTACTTTTTGCTCATGAAAAAAATACATGTGCATGAACACATCTCCTAATGTACTTGAAATGCTCAGACTGCTGAGATTCATAGGCATAGACATTTTTTTCAACCAAATAACTTTGTGTCATGGTGTCACACAAGATGACAATTCAGGAATTCAAAATCATTGGTGTATTTTCAAAACAAACTTGACATTATGGAACTGGAAACTTGAGAAGAGATTTATTTCTAGGTCATCTACAACCTCCAATAAATAAAAATTCAAAACACCTTGCAATTTTAATTTAAGAACTTGACGACGTCACTGAGAAAACCATCCCTAATAACTTGCCAATAATACAGTCCCTTATGTTGAGAAACACCTACTAGTAGGTTCTTTGTCCTTCTTTCTCAAAAAAAAATTGTGTTGGAAGGGCCAGGCAGTTAGCATTGTTGGCTTTAATTTCCAAGTTATGGTGCTAAAATTTTGTGATAAGTCTCAACTATTTTTGTCCAGGATTACAAGTACCAATAAGTACCGTAAACGTCCATGTATAAGCCGCATCCGTAGATAAGCCGCACCCCGAATTTAGAAGCACACATTTTGGAAAAAAATGTAATACAATAAAGTTTGAAGTTCCAGTAACGTTCTATTGCTATAAACAACAAGGACAAACAATCAAGGTTTCACTATAAGTTGAAATTCCTTCAATATTGAAACAAAACGAATGAGTGCTTAGTAGCCAAGCTTTAAATGTGGGGAGGAGTCTGAGCCAGGGTCTGGGTATCATGACTACGTCTATAAAGATCCTTGGATGTACCCGCAACAGGCGAAAAAATTTATGCTGAACAAGGAGCTTGATATTGCGGTCGACAAATGTGCCGAGAAGGTGGTCAAGGACAACGAAACAGTCGGCCATTTACCTCGCGAGTACTCGCGAATTTTGTGGTATTTTATCGCACGTGGCGGAAAGATACGCGTGGAAGTGACTGGCCGAAGACGTCACTGCAAACAGCTGTGCGGAGGAATGGAGATTCCTTGTAGGTTGGTGTTTACTTGTTAGAGACAAGCGAAAATTAATCGCTTGAAAGAACTCTTGGAGAGCAATATTCGCCGATAAACAGTCGAAGACACAAACGGCTCCTTTGGGAGCCACCACTCATTAAAAAGTCAATGAACAACAGCAACATGCTCTCAGTTTCTTTTATGTTTCTTTACTGAGATCTTAAGAAGTTGTATGAATGTTAATTAGGTTTTTTAAAACTCCAAACACAGATGTATCCATGGATAAGCCGCACCCTTGATTTATGGCTTCAATTTTGTGAAAAAAAGTGTGGCTTATACATGGACGTTTACGGTAATTAAAAGTGACAGTAACACAGCATTTCATCCGGTCTATGATCAGGCTGCTTTTATAAGACAGGCCAGACCACAATAAAATTATGGTGTAGTATGCAACAACAATTTTTAAGCATCAGGATGTTTCTTGAACATCAGTCTTATTCATGTTGATATTTATGACAAGAGGAATGAGATAGGGTTTATAGCACTTTAATTTGTTAGAAGAGTATGGTGAGTGACCACTGGCATTTGGGCCAGAACTGCTTACTGATTCTGTGGGATCATTTACAAGTGTGTAAAACAGTGCACAAACTATGATGATTGGACCAAGAGTTTAAAAGCATAATTATTCAGAAACTAACAGTCCTGACAATAAGGGATCTTGGTAAAGGTAAATTACCGCATTTACCCGTGTATAAGTTGACCCCCCATTTTTGATGGCAAAAAAAGCAATTTCTTAATTTCTTTGTTAAATGTTCATGGGACACTAATCTTGTATTCTTCAACTTCTGGAACTGTGGATACACAAAAAAATCAGGGCCTCAAGCGCTTAATAGTTTTATGGTTCAGCAGTTGTTGTACACATATATGCGGGCATTTTGTCCTTGAGTTTCAAACAAGTTCTCAGAAAATCGAACATGTAAACCTCAAACTAACCTGTTTTGTTGTTCAAGGACAAAGGGCTTTAGAGGATAAGCACAACATCACAGAAGCAGGAGTCAATCTTTGAAAATAACTGTGCAAGGTTTAATTGGTCTTTGACTTAAAATTTCTCACATAACAAACAAAACAAAAGCATTTAAATCAGCCAGGTTTGTATAAAGAATAAAAAACAATCATTACCAACCAGCATTTTCAGGCAACACGAGTGACGATGCTTGCACACAAACATGAGGTATTGCGCCAGGTTACTAAGCCGTTTCAAACGATCGCATTTTATTTGAAGAAACAGAAAATAATGTCTTTTAGAGCTTTCTGTCTTTAGAAAATGAAAATTTCCAGTGTCTATTTCATATTTGTGCTTGTGAGTATCTTCAACATTTAGAGTTGGACAAATCCTTTCAACTGGAATTGCTTACATTCATTTTGAAGTCTTTTGTCCACTGCGTTTGTTATACCCAAGACAACATTATGATGTTAATTTTGAATAGATTACTTAGCTGGAACTTGGCTCTAACTGTACTCATGTATAAGTCAAGGGCGATTTTTGGAGCTTCTTTTGAGGCCATAAAAGGTCAACTTATACACAGGTAAATTAATACGGTATCAGTGATTATCTGACTGTAATAATATTGTTATTTATGATGCAGTGCAATCCAGAAACCAAAAATAAATACATGTACCAATAGATTATCAAACAAGCAAAGCAGACCATACTTGTTGTCAATGCTCCTCCTTCCTCTTTTTTCATCTCGCTCTGTCAGCTGATGGCCCTCAACAGAAGGCATTCGCATTCCCCTTATGGAAACCCTGTTTGACTGTTCATCTAATAAAGTAACTTTTCCAGTGTCATAGGGGTCGTCGTAATTTTCTTCCTCCGAGTCTTCATTGTTACTCTGCTTTTTTACTTTTTCTTTGGTCACCCGTACAAGCTCAACCTGGGTAGGGTCATCTGTTTTGGCATCGTATGGGTCGCAATAGTCATCCTTTGACGACTTTCTTCCTACTTGTGGAGCTGGTTGTATTTTGTCGCATGGATCCCAGTAATCAGCCATATCTGCAGACAACGACTGCGCTGGTTTAGCATCCCACGGCTCGCAGTAGTCATCACCTGATAGCTGTATCCAATAACAAAACAAAGTATCAATCTTTGTTAAATTGACTGGATGTTAACGCATTGACACCTGAACCACCCTTGACCACTCCCACTGATGAGTAAAGTCAACTGGCATTAGACAGTAAAATCTATTAATTCCCACTCCTAGGAGTCAATGGGTTAATTAACAATATTATAATTATTCCAAGAGCCCGCGTTGGATATGAGATGGTAAACAGCCAACAAGGCACGTAGCACCGAGTTGGCTATAACCAGTCTCATATCCAACAAGCACGAATGGAATAATTGTTTTATTAAATTCCTTGAACTCCAAAAATTTGGAAGTACGAAATACAAGCAAAATCGAAACAACTTGATGAAGATGTGATGTTGTGTAATACGGTATACCTTGTGGTCAGACAGACGTAAGCTCATCACAAAAACATTTCTTGCCTTTTCGCTTACTTCTAAACGTCGGAATTGATCCAAAGTTTCAACAAAAAAAGGTTTTTTCATTTTTGGCTTTATTCAGAGAAATTTCGCTTTCAAACTAAGGTATATGAGCTGATAACTGAGATTGAGTGAACCAATCAGAGCACACGAAATGCATTATCCAAGGTTGAGAATTTAATAAAACTAATTTAAACTTGGGCACTGTTGTACAGCTTACCAGGGAATGAGGCAGTTCAAGGTTTAAAGGCACTGCATATAATGAATGCATCTACATGTACATGTCCCTGCACTTGGCAAAGTCCTTTGACTTATGGCTGCTTTTTGCTTTGGTGGACTCATACACCACATGCCTTTTTAAAGACATTACGCCGAGCCGGCCACTTGTGCTGGAAAGAACATACTCACAGAGGGCAGCCACAACACTGGGAACTTCATCCCCTACTCTTCTCGAATAGTGTGTGGGTTCTTTAATGTCTCACAGAGAGCTCATAAACATGGAATATATTTACAGTTTATAGTCCTTGTTCGAGAAGACTTGAAAGTCTAACCAATCAGAGACTGGTACAAGCATAGGTAGGTTTAGTCTGCTTATGCGCCAACTGGCCCATTAGGCCAGAGCTTATCCCGGTTTTGTAGCATGAAGCGACTAGACGGTATTTCTACTCCCCCCTGGATGGGATGCTAGTCCAACACAGGGCTATCCCCAGCATTAAATTCACCGGTACCCATTTATACTCCTGGGTGGAGAGAGGCACCATGAGAGTAAAGTGTCTTTGGGCCCAAACCCGGACCACTCGATCCGGAGTCCAATGCACTAACCATGAGGCCACCGCGCCTCGCACCTGTTACAAACATGCTTAGACAAAATCAGAGTGACAGGGAAGGGGTCAAACCTAGTATGTTATAATACATATAATTCTGATTATGCACAGGCCAGTAAGAAACAAGAGCGTTGGAGCTATGCTCTTGACTTTTCACAACTTGAGGCTAAAGAAAACTTAAGAAGACTTAATGTGGTCATTCGCAATATCACACTACTTTGTTTTCTTGTTGGAAACAAGACCACATTCTGTTGTGTTATTTGCATGTTGTAAAAAAAACCCTTTTTCTTATCATGGCATGTGATGTTCCCCAGTTTCCAACAAGGATTAAAGAAACTTGCCAGGTAGGTTAAGCCATGCAGAACAAAATTTCAATATTATTAGAAAACAGGGCCAAAATTATGTCCTATGTGTTAAGATCACCTGTTTCAATATGATATTTCAACTGCAAAGAAGTGCCCGTTTCAATTGTTTGACACAACACTGAATGGAATAATCAACACTTTAATAAACAAGGATTGATTTAAGAAAATATTTTGTCCTCATGAGGACAATAATACTAAAATGCAGACATCAAATAAGTGAATGGATGGTATTGTTGAAGTCTGATTTAAATGTATTGTTCAAGATAACTACATGGAGATTCGGAAACTGCCTTTAGGCATCAGTAGGCATTAATAATCTTTGCAAAAGCACAAATGCTCATGAATAAAAACTTAAATATTGAATTATCACAACTCCAGACATATTTATCAGTCTAAGTCAAAGCCTGAAAATAATTTTTTCAACTAGCAGCCTATAAACTTTGAATAATTTAATGTTACTTCATGGATTAAAGCACATGAAAGAAAAAATTACAATGCTGATGAATAGAAAAGAACCTTTTATATTCATCAGCATTTAGCCGTGGTAAAAAATACTACTGTAAAGACCTAGCACTGAAAAGAAGAGAAAGTAAAATTTTAATGCTACCACCACCATTTTTTTCTCTAAATCTTTACAATTCAACAAAATCATTTACCAAATCACCATGATTGCTGTATTTTTAAAATACTACACAAACGAAAATTGCTCTAGCTTGCAGTACAAAAAACTCTGTAATAAAAAATTTTGAATGTTGACAAAATTTTTAAAAAATCAACATGAAGGCCTATTTCGTATTATAATTTCATTTACCTTTGCACGATTCTTTTGGGATTTATAGATCCTTGTACAGTTACACTTTTGAAGAAACATGCTTGATGTTCAGAGACAAGTCGTGTTGTGTTTACAGATGCCAAGGTGGGGGCTTACATTTTAGTTTTGTGTAAGGGCAATGATGCCAGATGTGCAGATGTCCAATACTTAAATACCACTCTTGGCTTCCAATTGGTTGCATGGTTGTCAAAAATGAAAGTTCCTATAAATGGCAACATTTCCATTTTCCTTTTTTCCCTGTAAATATAACATGCAACTGTATGTGCATGTATTAAAAATAAGTATCACCTGGTTGCTGAGTTATATCTGAATTTTGCTGAAACAAATGTTCAATTTCTTCAAAACAAAATACAAAACTACAATATCAAAATTAAGTAATTTTTACACAAACACTCCTTTTGTTATTACACCTGCCTGAAATAACCTCAAATTTTCACACAATACGTAAATCAATTCACAATTCTGAAAGGAAAAACGATTACAATTATGAGTGAACGATGTATGTTTCCTTGGCAGTTGCTGTGGATATCCCTGCTTGATGTACTATACCCTGTTCATTACAGTTTTTCTGGCACTTTGTTATAAATATATATATCGGTATATACCGGTATATAATTTAAGCTCTACAAAAGTATATATATATATTTTTTTTTTTTTCGCTTGACAATAACAATGGGTTGCCAAAGGAAATTACAATCAGTGATATCATTTAATAATAATATTCGTAAATTATGACTGAAGTGGATCTCTTTAAGCCACCTTTTATAGGCAATATGCTCCTGGGAATCCTACATGTACTGTAGAGGCAAGTTATCATAACAGGGAAATAGAAAGAAAGGCATCCAGGAAAAAATGAAGGACCAAACACAGTTTTACTCCTAGAGTGGTGCAAATTTTACATGCATTTGAAAGACTGCTTATGGCATACCAAACAGTTATCCAAATACTTTTACTAGTCTACACTAAATTGACTAAGTGTGCAGTTTACAACTTTAAGTTCTGGGATGAATTCTCAGCCTTGATGAAATTACCTTCACGAGGGTTATGGGCTAAACATCAGAACAATAAATGCCTCTACTTTGGATCATGGGTTGAGATTTGCAAACCATTGCTTATGAAGTAAAGATGGAATTGGCAACTGATACAAGAAAAGAGGACAAGATGGAAGAAAAAACTTTAAAGACTGCTGAGCTTGTTTGACTTCATAATGATGATGAATAAGCTCTCCTTAAGTGCATAGATTTTGGAAGATTTACACTCAGAGGATACCCAGGGCTACAAGCAATAATATGAGTTTTAAAACAAGGGGCAAGATGACTGTTTACAGACATTTTATTTGCCATCCAAATTTGTCAAAGACTGGAAGTACCTTGTTTATTTTTACCAGCCAATAAAATTACCGGTAATGCTCTCATTGGCTCATTAACATTAATGGCGGAAATCAACCACAACAATTATGCATGTTATAGTAACTTCCTCACAGTGAATTGTTGCAAACAAAGAAAAGATGCAGTGCTGAATTTGACTACGACTACAGCTTATATGAATTAAAGCGAAGGCTGTTCTTAAATGTTTGAAAAACTTTAAAATTAACATTGAATTTACTCCAACAGCAAGAGAACCTTGAGGGTTTGTGGAAAAACCACAGATTTCTATCCCACAACAGTTTTTTGACAAGAATTCATAAGTTTTTAATCAACTTCTCATGTACATGCAACAATGTCATTATGAATTTTCTGCCCTGGCAAAGTCCACTAAAGAACTCTTGTACTTGTTTGACGTTTTGTTGAAAATAGATTGAACACCACTCGTTTGATTGCGACAGTACATTGTTTAGCATGCTTTCCATGCGGAAACAATACCCCATGCCAAGCGATTCTTATCCCTGATAGATAGCTTATCAGAGGGAGAGGGTATTTCTGGTCTTTTGACGCTTTCTTCATTATTTTTCAAAAATCCCATAATTTTCACCGTAAGGGAAAGTAATAAACTTCATACCTTTTTTAGGAACCAAGGTTGGATATGATAATTTAATAAGCTTAGATGTTGTTAAAATTGACTTATAAGTATCAACAAGTTCACATTTCACTGGTTCGAACCTTCCTCATCAAAATTATCGGAAACGCTTTCGACAATATTTCGCAGTTTTTCAGCCAAAATAAAGTTGAATTCATCCTTGATTAAATAAGATTCAAACTTCAATTAAACGGAAGCTGCAAGAAAGATGAAGAAACCAGACTTATTTGACATGACGTAAACTGGTAAGACTGATCATTTTGTATGCTGTGATGGGTATGTTTTAAAAAGTTAAGCACAATATAAAAAAGTGTGCTTTTTTTCATTTTCGTGACTAAAATAAAGAACTGAAGCTCAAGCTCAATAACTCCGAAATGCACAGCTTGTGTGCAAAGAGCTGAAAGCCGATTTTCGTCATCTTGAAATCATCAGATCAGAACTCACCTTTTGTGTTTGATTAGGAAGCTGCCCTCTTCCTTGCAGACCATCTCCCGCGCTTTGAGGCCTGTGCGATCTTGGTTTAGCCGTAGGTTTGTTCTGTTGACTAAACGTTACAGGTACAGAATCCCTTCTAGTTTGATCCTGGACACGATGGCTCCCTGGTGAATGGTTCGGGCGCGGAGGAGGGTAACTGGGCATGATAGGGCCACCAGCTGGAGCCTCAGTGGGATGAACAGTTGTTGGGTCTAAATAGCTTTCATCGTTTTCAGAGTCATCACTTTGGCTTCTATTTCCTTCGTAGTCTCTTCTAGGTGGCTTAGGAGCTTTGTACCCTCCAAGTTTACCTTTTAAGTAGCTGCCAATATGCGACATCTTCTACTTCAAATAATGGCTGTAAAAGGGATGTGACGACACGAGTTTACCTCACTCACGTGACGTAAGTTAAATCCACTTCCGACTCGGTCGACTTCCGTAAAAGGCAAAAATCACTATAAATGGTAAAAAATAGTACGTTAAGTGACTGAACAGTTTCTCTTGCGTTTTCATTGAAGAAAAAAATCATCATAAAAAACGTGAGTGGGAATTAATTACGAATTTCCCAGAAACTCATTCTTTATTCTCAGAATTAACGATTACGAAATCCGTAATTTCAAAGAGCATTAAAATTCAGGACAATTGATCCCAACGGTCTTAATATCCGCGAAGAAACGTATTAGATTTCGGTTTATTATTTTGAGTGATTTCCGTTATTTTTCCGTGACTCTTAGTATTTGAATTCAAAATCTTTGTAACTGCCATGTTTTATCACATTTTTTCCAGTATTACGTCAACATCCATTTACTATATATATATATATGTACATAGAAGCAATTCAATGTAAACTCTCATTGTACCTGAAGAAGGCTGGTTTGGCCAGCCGAAATATAGTACATCACTAAAATCAAATCTACGTTGTATCGGCTTTTGCTTAAAATATTTAGTCTCTCAACTTGAAATAACGCCGATCAGATCAAGCCACTGATCCAACGTACACAGACAAGAAAATTGTCCACGGTTGCTTGCTTCGAAACTCTGGAATAAAATTCAACATTTTTGCTTGGCTATTACCATAAGCCTTGAAGAAATTTCTTCGGTTTCTTGTCCAAATGATATCCAAAGTATTTTGAGGAAAACAGGAAAGTGACTACAATTCCCGCATTTAAATATTCATTCTTCTCCAACCTTTAGAATTGCGGTTAATCCACCTCTTCATCGCCAAAAGAAAACAGGGCGCCCAACGAAAATTAGGCTACTGACCCAGGGTCATTTTGAAAATAAATAAGGTGTTTATCATTGGTGGGGGTGGCTTATTTTGGGCCTATTTTTGGTATTGCGTGCATAATATGTTGTAAAAATCCCTTTAATCCAAGCATGTTATGACGTTTGTACAAATCTATGCAAGATAAACAGAACGAGCAACATTAAAACATAGTAATGGGTTGCTGCTGGTACAAACGCGGTGTCTGTCGTTGAACACAATCCACAAAAAGAGTCAGTGTTGACTGAATTTCTGAAAATAAGAGCCTGTTTCAAAATTGTAGGCTAAAACAGGTTCTTATGTAAGAGGGGTCTAAATGAACATTCTTAGCCTAACACTCTCTTAAAATCTAGGTTCTCATACGCGGGTTTTTACTGTATGTTCTGCAGGTAGCATTCACCTCGTTGGTATTGCGCCGCCATGCGACTCTCGTAAATGGAATTAGGGGGTTGGCTCTTAAAACTGTAGCATTAAAAATTCTGTAAATCGATACCAGAACAACCACTTAGTGTCGAAAGTAATTTTCCCCTTGGAATGCTTTTACATCAGCAAGCGACAGTCGAAACTTTGCACTAGTTTTCATACGTAGGTTGTACACATTTCCTCGGTAATTGGATTGTCTGCGCCTTTCGTCATCAGCCATATTAAGCATTTAGTTTTGCTTTTCGCTGATGAAAGTAACTGGTGAATGGCCACACACGTGGCCTAAACACAAGTTATGAACCCGACTGCGTGTTCTGGCTGTTGCCCAGTCATTTTTTCACGCATGCGTAGGCTTCGACCACAACTAAAAGTAAAAGATTTCGACCTCCAAAGCTCATGTCAATGATTAGAGCTACATTAGATTAGAATAAGACCCAGAAGTTGCCCTTGTCTTATAGTTGAAGCCACTGTTTGCGCGTGGGAGATAGTCTAAGGGTCAAATGAGAGTTGTTTTCATAATAAGTACAGGAATCGTATGAAAGTTCTCAAAACTGCACGAGCCGCAGGCAGGTCCAATTTGAGAACTTAGGAGCCATAAATCACGAAATGCACGAGAAAGTTCATACTTTTTTTTATATAATTGTATACTTAACAAAATTATTCAATTGCTGTGTTTCCATAGCAATTTTCATATTGCACCCTACAACCAACTTATACATTCGTCACCAACCAGGTGTTTAATAATATCAAGAGAAAATGAGAGGACAGAGAGGGAGGCTCGGGGCGTTGTCCGGGATATGTCATGTCCACGAAAGTTATTTTTAGACGAGCGGGTCTGTCTTCCGAGACGTCCGCATGCAGTCATCGACAAACGTTAAGTCCACATCGTCCGCCATTACATGAAATCTTTGCTTTTCTTTCAAACATCAGACCGAGGTTGGCCTGCATGCGGACGTCTCGGAAGACAGACTTCCGCTAGAACAAAGAGTTCCGCTCGTCTAAAAATAACTTTTGTGGACATGACATATCCCAAGGGCTGGACCGGGAGCCTCCCTCTCTGTCCCCTCATTTTCTCTTGATAATATAAATAGAGGATATTATATGGCCGCGCGGGGATACGAATTTTATCTTGGAGTGCTGCAAGTGTCTCTCACGAGTGAGCGAAGCGAGCGAGTGAGAGATACTTTCAGCACGAGAAGATAAAATTCGTATCCCCAAGCGGCCATGTAATGTTCTGTTTATTATATAGATATTGATGAAATGTCTAGATTTAAAACAACTTGTTTTATTCAGTTTCGAAATGATGAAAAAGTGGTCACCAACCGCTAAAACACGTATGTTTTGTAACATAAAACAAGATATGGAAGTTATGAAAAAGAAATCATGATAATGTCAAATTTTGCAATAAAAATGTTAATGTAGTAGAGAAGAATTATATTAAAGCGCAAAAGTGTCTTACAAGGAAGAGAAAGCTCGCGTTTTATTGGGTAATCGTGTTGGTTACCATGACAACACCTATATCCTCACATGTGAAAGATAAAAATGATATGTTCAAAGATATGATTTTTTTAGTAAAAGGAGAAATCCTGGTATTTCATCAATATCTATATAATAAATTACAATATTAATAATAACAACAAGAACAAGAACTTTATCAAAATCTCAGCCTTATTTAGCTAAGCACAAGAGTGCCCTACGAATAGGGGAGACTTCAAAATCGAACTGTGTTTTTAGCATAAAAAACTGTTAACTTCAAATCACATAAAATTAAACGTTACGCCTCATTCTGCTGCAAAACTCTTTTGCCTCCTTTGAGTTGAAATCTCAATTTCGCCCAAATTGTCATTTTCGTTGAGATCTTTTGACCTTCTCATGCTGCCCTCTTGTTATTTTCATGAAAATCGTTTTTTCGTTGGCCCACTGCTAGTATTGATTTTTTTTTTTTCAATTTTCCCAATTGTACACAATCCTCTTTGCACGGTCGAGCATGAAAAAACGGCAATAACATAAGATGCGTTCAGAAATCACTGTAAACTACTGGAGCTATTTCTAATCAGATTGAGTTTGCTTCACTCTCCAAGGTTCTGCCATTCAAACGTTGCTGTAGTCTATCTCCCCCGAAAAATAAAGAATACGGACAAAAAAAATCTCTCGTTAATGTTGTTCAAATCTGACCATCTTCTTTATAGGGCCTTGTTTTTTCCTTGACGTTTTCTGTGCCACATTCATTTATCTATCTACATTTGAACATTAACAGTGAACTGAGAAAAGGTGATAGTATGATGTTATCGATCTGGGAAGTCCACGCTTCTAACAGAGATCCAGCAGTCACTGCAGCAGACACTGGAAATAAGCGCTCCCTGGGTAACGACAAAAGATCTGAAAAACACAGGACAGGGCAAGAGAAGTTACCACATTGAAACAACCTAGGCCTAGATAGAGCCACGTCGCCTTCGCCGTTTGGGCTTAAACCAAGACAAAGTGTGTTTCCAAATAGTTATAAAGAGGTTTATAAGTTGCTTACTCACCCGTGTACTGTAGTATCCAGACAAACAAAAGTTGTGATATTATACCAGCTAAAGTTCCTTCTACTGTTTTGAGACTACCTGCGAAAAATGAATAAACCTGTTATTTCCCGAGATCGAGCGCCTTACGGCAAGTTACAGCCCGCGTTTTTTTTTCAGTTTTTCCAGAAAAAAATTTATGCACAAGGGCCACCAACTGAACAAGAAAAAAAACAAGGAGCAATTATCCCGCTGTAAACAAATCGCACAGGAAAGTACATTTCAAAGTTAATGAGGGCTCGAACTGTACCAATCATGAGGTAAACATGTTTTTTCAGCTACGGGCCCTGGTCGTTTTGCTGGCGCAGTGAGACATTTCGCTACTGTTCGCTTGGGTTGGACGTAATTGAATTTGAGTGTGTTATTAAGGAGGCGATACGAGTGGACGGGGCCTAAGGTGATTCCCGATGAAAGGAAAAAGGTACAGATTTCCGATGAAACTCCCTAGACTGTTGCAAAAAAGTCAAGGTGATAACAAGAATGTAGTTAAAGGAAGTTCAAGATATGCCTTTGCGTGGTAAATGTAAGACGGCGGGTTCGATTTTTTTAACGTCAACTTCTATTGTAAATTTACCTGATTAATTATGTATCTGAATGCTCTTACAGTCTGTAGCCCGAAAAGGAATTCATTTCGGACAGCTGCTGTGTCTCAAGGTACAGAGCAATCCAATCCGTATACAATTTAATTCAATTATGCAAACACTTCGCTTGGCTATAAGCTGTTTTTCAACCATATTCTACCACATATTACATATGGGAACGAAAAATAAAGATAGAAGAATTCGAAGACAGCTACACTTTAGAGAAGACCACATTTGTGTCAACAAAAATCCGCCCTTTTTTTCCTTTTTTCAATAAAAATCCAATTTTGTCCTTTTTGACCGGACGTGTACCCGTCGGTTAAAACGGCGGACGAGGGATGCAGTGGATATCGCAGATCGATACCTTATAGTTCGAATCCAAAAGACAACTTTGGCTCGAATCCACTCGAGCTCCAAAGTTCACTCAGCTTTTCCTCCATTTGAGGTCGGTAAAATGACTACCATTATTATCTGGGACAAGTTGTGTAACACCTGATACGAGTGGCGCCCACCCTTGCCATAATAGGGAGCTTAAGCAACGACAACGGCGACGGCAACGAGAACGTCATCTCAAAATATAAATTCGCGTTATTGTAATCGCTTCGTTAATATTTCAACTTTTTTAATATGACGGGGGTGTGGTAGTTCCTCAAAAATGACGCTGTTAGGAACGGCGCTCAATTTAGGGCAGAAAATGAAAATTTATCCTCAAGTAATGACGTTTTCCATAAAACCTAAAATTTGGCTATTTCACGTTGTAGTTTTGCCGACGACGGCAATGAAATGGACAAAAGTGAAAAACACACGTGCAGGGTGTGCAAAGCTATTGTTTTTGCGTACTAAATATGCAAATTTGTGACGTTCTCGTTGCCGTCGCCGTTGTCGTTGCTTAAGCTCCCTAATAACAGAAAAAGTCTCCGGGTTGCATTCAACTGCGGTCGCCCTCTTGTCTTATCTTGTCTCTGCCAGTGGGCGCTCGTTACTGATGCATGAAATTATGTGCAATAGCAGATGCGCAATGTAAAACAAGGAAATCCCTTTAGATCTAGTTAGGTTAGGATTCGATCTGGCTGTTTAATTAAACGACTGACCCGATACGTTAGCAAAACTACAGCACGAGGAACGTAAGCGAACCTGACGAATTAAGTTGCATTGACTGTTCATTGATGCCATAGTAACTTGCCTGGCCAGCGGTAACGCCCAAAAGTCTTTCCAACAACAGATGCCATTGTGTCACCTATACCAAGTGCAAGGATCCCAGAATACAATGCAAGCTTGCAACCTGGCGAAAAAAGTGTAGGTGGCTGAACACAGTTTTTCCTCGGTCAGTAGTATTCATTGAAGGCCAACAGGGATGGCGTAGTGGTGAGAGCACTCGCCTCCCACCAATGTGGCTCGGGTTCGATTCCCAGATCCGGCGTCAAATGTAGGTTGAGTTTCTTAGTTCAAACGAATATAATTTGATATGTATTAACTTGATTTGATTTCATTTGTGCACGACCCCACAAGCTATTCAGCTTTAGACACTATCGTGCGCAAACAAAACAAAGACGGCGAGTATGGCAAAAACTGTTTTTCTCCTTCTCGCGATGGTCTAAGAAATGCCATGTAAATTCGTTTGCATTACATTTTAGAAGTGAAAATCTTTCAGAGGAACCAAGCAAAATGCTGCGCATGCGCATTAGCTAAAGAGTTTGAGACCAAGAGCTGTTGGCTGTTTTACTACGGGTGCGTTTTTTGGGTAAATCCGTTTTTGGATTCAAGAATCCGTTTTTGGATTTTCCCAAAAAAACGCACATTAAATTTCTCACAAACCTGTCATTAGATTTTGCAGAAATTTGGAATTAAAACAGTTCTGACTAAAAATGAGTCGTCTACAAAAAAAAATCAGAAATTTAACAGACAGAAATTTGGGAAAAGTGAAAAACATCTATCAGCGAATTATGGAAATCCACCTGTTGAAATTCTATGATAACAGCTGTTAAACGTTCTTTATTTCTATTATCTTAAGCAAGGAAATGCAGCAAAAAAGCTCATGAGTTAATTTTGCATAACCTTTTGGCCTTGTTTTATTCTAGATACGTTCCCATGGTAACAGCTTGCATAGCACATTGACTGTAAAAAATATAAACTTATGTAGTATTACTTATCACTGACCAAGTTTGAGCTTCCAGGCAAAAACTGAATAAATATGGCAGAATTGGAAGTATAAGTGCTTAAAAACTGTGTTCAGACACCTTAACAGACGTGTATGTTGGATGCGTGGATAAACGTACCAACACTAATATCAAGAAATTGTTGGCTCAAGTCGAATATCAAGCCTACAAGGAAAATCGCAAACGCAATATCTGGTCATACTTCACATCGTGTCGTGACAATAGAGAATAACTGAGTAACGTGACAAAAGAATGCAAAGTATTTTATAAAACAAACTTTGGAAATTTGAACTTTTAGGGAGGTGGCATGGTGCAGTGGTTAGGGCGTTGGATTTGCATGCGGTTGCCCCAGGTTCAAATCTCATTCTAAGCTCTGGTGTGGATTTGTTTCCGGTTGACCTGGATTCAACTCTACCACGCTTTGTAAATAGCCAACTGGTTGCCTCCTGCCAGTTGGGGGTGCTGAGCTTGATAGCTTAGTCCACTTCCACTATACACCTTATTCCAAAATGGCCGGCATTTTAGTATTCTTTTTGCCATAAAATTCAAAAGAATATTAAACCTTGAACAAGGCCATAAGGGCCAGTTGGCATGGAAACAAAAAAATGCTAAAATGGTGGCCATTTTGGAATAAGGTGTATAAACAAGGAATTAACATTTTACATTTTTACATTAGACATGTGACACAAGCATATCAAGCAAAAATATATACAGTCTGGAAGATTGTGAGAATCAGGGATTACAAGAAGTAATAACGACAATAATTATAATTATGATTTAATTGTCCTTCCTTATAGCTACTAAGACACAGATAAGGGCACTCCTAAGGGAGCAATAATTTAATAATGTTTCCACCTTTTCCACATTATTTTCAGGTCATATCGATATTTTGTGATTCAGTATACACACCAGTTGGGTCTGCTTTGCTGTAATCCACAGGAAACAACCACAGAGGCACAGCCAAACCCAGTAACAAATACATATGAGTTAAAATCAGGGTACCAGAGTCTTTGTCATCTAAAAACACCACTAAGGCTGAGTGAATTGAGGCACCAAATGGTCCGATTCTAAATAATCTGATGTACTACAACAAAAGAAAAGTGAAGAAAAATTAAAATCTTAGACCTGTAAGCTATGGGAACACACACTGAAATGAGAGAGAAACCTATTTCAGAATCAACTGCTCGCAGGAAGAGCCAGTGCATGGAGTTGAAGCCAACCTCATTTTCAGGGTCTTTTAATTACCTCCCCACCTCACTCCCTCTTGGGGGGGGGGGGGGGGGAGGAGATGAAAGACCCTGAGAACAACGATGAGTTAAAGCAAAGGGAAGGAGTGTTGCAGAAAATGATGGACTGTTGTCAAGTGCCACAAAGCTGGAAGTTGGAATTTTCTGCAGGAATCAGGTTTCCCTCCCTCACTCAGCAGTACACAGTGCAGCTGGTCTCAACTAATTGTGCTCTTTTTGTCATGAATGACCTGTGTAGAAGATGCGCCTAACACATGCTTTTGATTTTGAACTCTGTATGTTGGCCTTGTTGGGCTGCATGATTGCTGTTCTTTGCAGTGATGATCATCAGTGTGACAGTTATATTGGATCGGTGATCATAAGGACTGGTTTATGGAAACCAAAGATTAACATACGCACACTCAGTAGCGGTTTGACAAATTATTAGTACCTATTGTTGGGACACAAAAGTCTAATAATTATGTTGCGTGTACTTGTAATGCTGATCTGAGATATGTCCAGGACTGACCCTAACTATATGCACGCCGATTTCACTAAGCGTCACGCAGTGTTCCCTTGCTCTTCTTCCAAACTTTAACTGACCTTTTTGCAGATACCGCAGCCATTTTGATTTCTATTGTTTCAAATAGCTATTGTGGGATGCTCAAGGGACAAATACATATTAATTTGCCCCCCTGAGCATCCCATAATGTCTTTCGAAACAGTAGAAATCAAATTGGCCACCATATCTGGAAAAGGGTCTATTACATCACTCGCATCTCCAAAATTATACAGACAATTGACATCATAAAGTATTTCCCAAATGCTGCTGAACAAGTAAAGATAAATGGCTGCATTTGTCTTTGGTTTTGCTGTCACAAAGTGACAGATCCGCGTTTTAAGCAATACTGTCAGTACCCTTCGCGATCATGAGCTCTGCGATGGTTCACAATTGATCCACAGACTTTTGGACATCTATCACAAGGATAGCATCCAGGTGCTGATATTCACTCCTTGTGGCAGCTACAGCGTCTTTGAGTCATTCTATTTGGCACTCCTCAAACTTGGCCACACCAGCCTTGACCACAGTCCTCCACTTAGTTTTGTCCCTGACAAGGGTTTCAAAGTCTGATATACCGCATTTGGCCCGCGAGTTCTTCAGTTGATCCTGAAAACGCTTCTTGAGAGTGCCGAGTGGGCATGTGCCATCAGACAGTTCACTGTCGCAACAGAGCACGTGGTAGTCTCTCCTCACCCATCTGTACAACATGCCCCGCCCACCAAAGTTGAGCTTCCATCAAGTAGGCCTCACTTCCACGCATATGGCAGTGAGACAGCACTTAAGTATGCAATCCTGCGAAGATATACCAGTTACCTAGTAGTTGTTTTACATGTTGTTGACATACTATCCATGTTTCAGTGCCATAAAGCAGTACTGTTTAAACAGCCACTTGATAGACAGAAACTTTTGTTGCTGTGGAGATGTCATGGGTGTTTATCTTGAAGAAAGACAGTCAAAAGTCAAAGAAGCTTTTGCAATCCGTGCAGTGATTTCAGAGTCGACAGAGCAATTGATTGATAGTGTACCACCCAAGTAACAGAATTTGGTAACAGCTTTCAAATTATCTGACCCGATCGTAACTGCTGGTTCCTTGTAGCAGGCACCCAGCTTAATCTATAAATGCAAACCTAAAAATAACGCTAACCTTTACCCTTACCTTATTGTTGGAAATAGGTAGCAAATGCTTAAACCTTATTAGAGACACTTCGTGTTGGATGATAAAATTGGGTGTGCATCTAAATCCTGACATAAGAAGTGATGCCAGGGTAAACCAGCCCTGGCCTGCTGACCAGGCACTGGGTTTCGATCAGATTGCAAGCTCAAGCCAGCTTAACTTATTGTAAGAATAAATAACCTGAGAACTCCGCTTTTAGCTTGGCTAAATCTAGATAAATTATTAACATCATACACACCTCTATGAATATAAATGCAGCTGTAGCCACTGAAGAAGCCAAATGCATGACATAAGGTTCATATATAACACCTGGGATGTAGATGGCAAGGGCCAACAGATGAAAGCCTTTGCGAACTACAGTGCTTGATGCATTAGACTTTGGTTGTCTGCTCTTCCAAACCACAAAGACAACAGCAATGGTCACCACACAACACCAGTATTTGATCAAGAATAACTGCAAGGAAAGACGTTATCCCTTTAAGCCCCCATAGGGCAACTTTTAAAATATAATACAGTTTATTGTCTAACACCAGATGATTTTACTCATCAATGGGGCCCCCCTCAGGGCTTAAAGGGTTAACAACATCTAGGTCCACTCAAAAACTATGTCAACCCCTTTTTAATAACCCTTTAAACCCCAATGGTGCAACTTACAGATTTTACTCTGTCTAACCCCAGATGATTTTACTCTTCAATGGGGCCCCCCTCGGGGCTTTAAGGGTTAACAACATCTAGTCAGTTAGTTAGTTAGTCGACCACAGTTGAGAAGAACGAAAGTTTTAATTATATAATTTTATAGCTTGCAGTGATCGTTTTTACAATTTTTAATATGTTTTACCCTGGCTACGGTTCCTCTATTTCTAAATAATAGTCAGACTCAAATATCAAAGCTATAAGGCCATGAAACGGTCCTCTGATGCCAATGCTCTTTTTACTACTCTCTTAACAATTATAATAATTATTGAACTCAAGGTCAATTTACCGTTAGATGCTAAATTACTTCTTTTCCTGATGATCTACCAATGAAGGATTTTAACTTGGCTTGTGTCAAGTCTAACAATAAACATATCATTCTTTTCAACAGGCATGGGGTTAGGGATTTTTCCATATGACACTCACCAACTTTTCAAGAGAAACAGTGTTTACACAACACAGATTCACTGGTTTTCCATAAAGTTTTCAAACTCTTCCCCCTCCATGGAAAGTGAGACAATCTACTACCTGCTTCCCTAATTCTTCTTCCTCCACAGGGAAACCATCTTTGCAATAACCATAATTTCTCGAAACAATCTTTCATTAGTGTTACAGTTTTCAGACCGACAATCAATAATTAGGGTGATACCAAATTCCAGTAATATCAGCTGTCTATACCCTAATTTCCCGCTCAGTCAAATATTTCCAAAGCCATGTGAATGGATCCATGCCTCGCAGGATGAGAAAAGACCACGGCAACAGCAAGGCAAAAAAGGTGAAACATATTGTTGCATAAAAAGCGACATGTCCAAATACAATCTCCCAAAAATCTCTAAAGAAAAAAAAAAGAAAAACAGTGAAATTTAAATTGCTTACAAGAAAAACCTTAAAATTTGTAAAAACGTATGCCATAAATTATGTACAATATGACGGGCAGATCTGTATCACTCGCCTCAAGTTTGCAAATATGATACAGATCTGATGCGAATATTGTATGTAACTTAATAAATGTCAGAATTTAAGTGTAAATGGACACTTGGTCTTTTTTGTGATTCAAGTTATTTTAACAGCCTGAGGGAAAATCGATAGAAATCTGTATCATAATATAATTAATATACAGATATTGATTAAAAAAATTTCAATCTTTTGGTTTCCCATCATGAATTATTAATGTATGTTATAAATACTTATACTGTACTGTTGCTGAGAATTTAATTCTCAGCAGGGCTATGTTAACTTAGTTTGCTTACCTTGCAAGAGACAGATAATAAAAGACAGGCAGCAACAATATACCTGTTGCTAGGGAACCAATCAAAAGCACCTGAAAATAAACAATTCAGAGCCAGTGAAATCTCAAAAGAGAAATGGGAAATAAAGAAGAAAAAATAGCTTAAAACACAGCTGTTGTACCTGAATCCACAACATTTCAGTGCTTTTAGGAAACTCTTCATGAATACCAATAACATGGCGAAAACCTGGCCACACATTGGATAACTGAAATGAGACATTTATGATCAACATTTTTAAAAGACATTTTTGTTCTCAGATTGACTCTTTGGCTTTATCTGATTCTATTGTCTTGAATTTTATTTTTAAGTTTCTACTTTGTATTGATGTGTCTTGGAGCTTTTGTTAAGGTGCTATACAAGTGTATGGATTGTTTTTTATTTTTAAATTATTATTATTATTATTATTATTATTATTATTATTATTATTATTATTATTACTATTATTGTTATTATTATAAGATTCTCTCCAGCTTTCAATTCTTGCTGGGTGTTCTATGCCACGTCTCAGCTCCTTCCCGCAGCTCAGAGACGCAGCACCTTTCTGAGGATGTGTGATATTCCCAACAAGACCGTTATCTGGGCGCTGCCAGTTATATCCGGTATACCTAGGTACTCCTGCCACTTCGCAAAGTCTTTCGAGACTGTTCCAAGGGCCCCTATAACCAATGGTATCACTACAATTTTTACCTGGTGTATCTGTCCTACTTCGAAAGCTAACTCCTGGTATCGCTCAATCTTCGAAGCCTCAGTCATCACAATATTCCGGTCATCCGGAACATCAACATCAACCAGTAGCCACTGGTGCTTATCTTTCAAAACAAGAGTTATGTCCGGCCTGTTGTGTGGTACGCGTCTGTCAGTGACAATAGTACCACCCCACACTAGCTTCGACTGATCATTCTCAATCACTGGTAGAGGCTAATGCTCATACCATTTCTCTCTGTATTCAAGGTCATATTTTTTAGTACTCAACTCCCAGTGGACTATTAATGCTACCTTATCATGGCGCTTTTTGTACTCCTTTTGTGCTAAATTAGAACAACTGCTCACAACGTGCCACACACTCTCTGAGCTTTTTCCACAAGTCTACACAAAGGAGAGTCATTTGTCTTATCGATGTAGCACTTGATTGAGTTGGTTCTCAGGGCCTGCTCTTGAGCTACGCAGATCATTCCTTCTGTTTCTTTCTTCAAATATCCATTCTGCAGCCATCTCCAAGATTCTTCAACAGCAGTTCCTTCTACATCCCTGAGAAATGCACCATGCAACGGCAACAGTTTGTCTGTCCAATCTCTTACCTTCGTTTCATACAACCTTTTCTTACACTCCTCAAAAGACTCTGTCGTTCTAGTGATCACCTTTTCCTCCCAAGCAGCCTTTAGCATCCACAGTCTCTTGACTTTCAACAAGGTATTATTATGATGATGATGATGATGATTATTATTATTGTTATTATTGTTATTATTGTTATTGTTATTATCATCATTAAATTTTAAAAGAATTACAAAATTGTGCATCACTGAACAAGTGAGTCGAGTTTACCTTTATTCCAAGATCTGCAAAAGCATCAACAGAAAGTAATGCTATTGTTTCTGTGACAACCATGGCCTCACCAATAGTAAAACACTGTGGTAGATGTCTCAGAACAGCAAACAAAAGAGCGAAGTATAGACAGAAACACAGTGACACTCGCATAATATCTGCATCTGCAAAATTGAACACCAATACGGTTGGTAATCGAAAGTGCTGAAAAGCATGCTTTTACTGTCATTATTACCGTCCTTTTAAAAGTTTATGAAATGTTAAAGAAGGGGTGTCATCTGATCAGAATACCATGTCTTCTTTTGCTTGGATTTAATATACTGTATGATAAAATTCTGGAAACTGTGATCATTATAGATTAAACTTTCTCCAAGTTAGCCTCATTGTTTCTGCACTAAGGTTACTTGATAGGATTGTGTACAGGCTTGCATTATCGCCATCTTTCATGAAATTCAAGTGACTCTTGCACAGTGAGATAACAAGACCAGGGTTGTCTGTGGCTACGAAGTGGAACTTCAAACTAAGATTACCCACTACACTTAAGGGCAGGGAGCATAAAGATTTTGCTCATAGAGAACCTTAAAATAAAAATAAATAGTTCTCCAAAATCAGAATGATCTAAAAGCTGACAGCATGTTGAGTCAAGAGGACTGAATAGTTGTTTTTAATGATGAAATGGTATATGAAACGAATCATATGTGAACTGCGGATATGAAATCAAGTGAAGCTATGATCTTCGCAGTTATGAGAGCAATTTTTGCAATTGCGTAGAGAAGCCTGAAAAATTCAACCCCGTTGAAGTCCTGAATTTTTCAAGCTTCTCTATGCAATTGCAAAAATTGCTCTCATAACTGCGAAGATCATAGCTTCACTTGAGTTGTTTTTAAATTACTAAGTATATACTAAAACAGTAATAATAAAAATAATAATAATAATAATAATAATAGCTTTTATTTAGAGAGTGAGATAATATACACAATGTAGCACAAAAAGATGATTTTAACTCATTTAGTCCTAAAATGATTACAATATTCTCGGGTGCAAAATTCCCATGCCAGTTACTCGGAGCTAAATAGCAAAGGATTTCAGGGTTTGAGTAATCAGATAGCACCTTCAGCACTAACTACTGTTTTAGTATATAGCAATGATAAATCTCAAGAGCAAATTCATTGATTGGTCACATGTTTATAATGACACATACCCCATTGCACATTTATCATAGCTCCAATGCATGTTGACACCAGAAAAAAGAGAATGGATGAAACTAGTGGTTTTTCATTATTTAAAAACAGCATAATCGAGACTGTAACCATGCTCATTAGTTGAGAAGCCAGCAAATAAGATCTGTCATCAACTGCAATGGAAAAATATTCCAGATACATTCATTATACACTGTTCAAACCCTTCGTAACTTTGGTGTAAATCTCCACATTATAAATAAAACTAACCATGAAATAAATAAACAACATCTGCATTGTCAGATAGCAGGTCTGTCATACTGAAGCAACAATCCTGCATAAACAGTGGAAGCCGGGATCTGGGTACCAGCACCCATCTACGCCAAGTACAGTACCCACCTTTGCTCAAATGAGGTCTCACGATCAAAAGCCAGACTATATATAGGGGTTCCCGCCCATTCTGTCACAAGGTCCCATCGACTTTAAAACTCAATGAAACCCTTGGTTACACATCCAAGGCTCTTCAATAGTCTGACAGAAGCATAAAAATTTGATTCTATTATTACCCAATGACCCAGCCTGGGAGTGGCAGTAGGCAGATTTTACTCTGTCTAACACCATACAATTTTAATCATCACTGGCTTAGCAACCTCTACATCCACTCAATGTCCCCATTAACCCATTCACCTGCTGGGAGTTCAGAGACTTGATAAATTTTACTCTAATGCCAGACGATTTTACTTGTCGATGGGGGGAGGTAATCCAGATATAACATAACACGATGAAAAATTCCCAGCTGGCAGTAGGCAAAAAAATAGCTTTTAACAAAGTATACGAACCAGATGGAAACTCAGAAGATATCTAGATAGAACTATATCAAATAAATAGTAATTTAAATGTATCAAATAACTGTTGTTTCTATCACACCCTTTTCCCACAATATCATGTCATGAGGCCTTTATCCCAAATAAGCCCTCACCTACCTCCCCACTCCAAAAACCAAAACACTTAAAGCCCCTTAAAGAAACTTAAACACTGTTACCCCAAGACCCTAAGACCCTGGAAACTTGAAAACAAATAAAGTACCCCAAAACCCTCAATTTGGCTAGCCCTAGGCCTAAAATACCGTACTTTTTTCGTTTCCAAGTATTTGAGTTTTCAGGGTCCTAGGGTCCTCATAGGGGTCTTACAGGTCTCACGATCTTCGTTTTTTGAGACACCCTTACTGTAACAACAGAATTTAAAAATTCGTTCATGAAAATAACTTAAATAATCTTGTGCACTTTTGCTTTCCAACATTTCCTGTTGCTTAATCTCCACATTTACCATCTTTCCTTTCAACTTCCACAAATCATGCCAATTTGGGCAAATAGCTTGAAACATGGTCTTTCCACTTCTTATAATAATTTATTTGTATTTTGATGAGACCTCACCCTACCTGTCACTTGAAGATTCTTATCACCCCATCTTTCAATGAAAGCCATCTGACTGGTGAGTACCATAGGAACAAGAAGCGAGCCAATCTCCACTCCATCCTCAGCAAATGGCCTTAAACATTAATAGCAGTAACGATCAGGCACAAGTTATTCAAAGTGTGGATAGCGCTATCCACTGGATAATAACTAGTGTTTATCAGCTGGATAGCATTATCCACCTTTTGAACAACTGAGGCTAGTGGTACCATGGCCAACAATATCACTTTGCTTCTTTTCACAGGAGCACATAAAATTCCATGTTGAAAGTTGTATAATAACAATTATATAACAATTGTTGTAATTTTAATCTTAGGATATAATAAATATCAGACGTACTGCGAAAAGCGTAACAAAATTATTGAATATTTTTGTTCACTGTATATTGTAGTAGATTCCTACAAATTCCTACAGATTCCTGCAATAATGTCATATTTTTCCTGCAAGGATAAACAGGTGGTTACCAAGGCAGTTTTCCTAACAATGGCGGAAAGTAAGGAAACTTTGTCTTTGGTTGGCAAATTAAAGAAAATGATTGAACTAACTACACAATTTAAGCAATTGTCTCTTTAATAGACACCTGTTGAATTCAGGTGACTTTGATGGTCCGGGATTCGAACCCATGACCTCTGTGATGCTGGTGCGGTGCTCTTATCAACTGAGCTGTGAAGCCACTCGGTTGAGAGTCGGTCAACTTGTTGGCCTGAATATTTGTGAAGCGTCTGATACTTGTCCTTCTGCTGTTGTCAATAGTTAGAACCAGGCTTATTTAATAGTAGCTTTGGCTAATAAACTGGAAAAAGCAACCTGCACATGATCATTCAACAAAATAATGTAATGATGTCTCTAATAAACCATAAGGTAAAAAATACATACAGTGTATCCTATGTACATAAACGAGAACTGTATAACGAAATTACAATAATTTACTTATGGCTAAAATTGAATTATGTAATTATAACAGGTTACGTTCAAAAATGAGTCTATTTACAAATGAACACAACATTATTCCTTAGTGTGTGTGTAAAACAAAGGCTTCAAGTTTAATATGGAAGGCTACTAACATGCAGCTAACGTGTTCAGTCACGTTCCTTTTGTTTCAACGTGCTTACGTGCCATGCGCATGCATTCACCTCATTCACTCCACTGTTTTCCCGTGGAGGGTCACAATAATTTGTCTTAAGGACGGTGCCTACTATTGTTATTGCGCATACGTTATGCACATCTCCAGATATTCGGATTCCCATCGGTGATGCTTACTAATGCAGGGATATTTTTGCGCAGCCTAAAACTATGCAGAGAAAGTAGATCTTAGTAAGTACTCTTGGTATCCAAAAAGAACATTGGGGGTAGCCATGCATTCTTTAGAGATAATTGAGCTTAAAAATTTGAGAAAGAACGCCATACATTGCTTTGTATTTTAGAGCTTTATACAAATATTGTTCATGAATCATCTATGAAAAATGCTTGGTTACCCCCAATTTTCTTTTTAGATTTCAATAATACTTGGGAAGATCTAGCTACCTTTCCTGCATAATCATAAATCGGGGCAAAAATACCTTTGAATTAGTAGGCACCGTCTTTAAGTAGTATTGTAGGATTCCTGCAGCCCCGCGTGGATTCGTGAAAATTCCTTCAAGCGCGTGGATTCCTGCAAATTCCTACAAGCGCCATAATCGTTCATTACAATGCGTGAGAAAATGTTCCCGGAAAACTCCAGATCTTGCGGCTGTAAAACCTTAATAGAATAGCACAAACTTATTTCCTTCGCACTGTCCCAACATGAGAAAAATCATTGATCACCTTAATTTAATCCACTTTTTCATTCCAACTGTCCATCTTGCTTTTAAAGAAGGGAAGAAAGCGACTACAATGACTAAAATTGAAAACCCAAGCAAACAAAATCGTCAGGAAATAACTGAGGTTAATTATATAAGTTCATAATGATAATGATTTTGCAAACTACACTCACGAATTACGTGGAAGAAGACGTAAGCAGCGCTTTTTCTCCACTCGAAATGGCTGCAGAATACAATTAAGCTGGAGCCCGTGACAACTAAAGCCTCTCCAATCATTTAAATCTACAAAAATATATTTCGGGATCAAATAAAAATCAATTTCCCCACTTCGTGCAGGAGACTGCCAGGCGTTCCAGTGAGCTTGGTACCACCCTCTCTGGGTTCTTTAGAAAAAGACGCCTGAGAGCGTTAACGTGGAATTTCTTTCCGACAGTTGAGTCAAACGAAAAAGTTACTCTTGTACTCTTCAACAACGAGATCATTTAAATAATAGTTCTTCGGCTCCTTTTTAGAGGGAAGCAAGGGTCCACAAAAATTTTACCTTTAATGAAAGTTCCCGCTATAAAATAAGACCGATTTCGGCAAATTGGCATAGACAGCTGCCTTCTTTGGCGGCCATCTTGGAATTGTTATGAAAACGAGCCTATGACGTTGCACTAGACATAGAGTCAAGTGTCAAAAGTAAACAGCGATGCAGGAAGTGAAGATGGGTCGCTTTTCGAGGTAGATATAGATTGTAATGACGCAATACGCCCTTTTATGTTCGAGCCTTAGTACGACTTGTCCATAGTCTAATTTGGGCGAGGAGACGGCTGACACTTCAGACTAGACTTGTCCAGTGAGAACGAAATTTTTGTCGAAGAGGCGACAATTAAACCCGGAGAATCCCAAGAACTAGAGGTTCGATCGCGCCTTGGCAATCGTGAGTTGTGCAAATGCAATATTTGCCAAGTAATGGCCACGGAAAGCCTGTATCGTTTGAACCAATAACAAAAAAATTGCAGACTATTTACCTCTTGTGTAATCGGTTTGCACGCAAACTGATTGGGCGCTGCTGTGCATGGTAAAAAGATATATATTTCGCATTGTTCTACTACCGAGCACGAATCGTTTCCGGAAGTGTTTTTGTTGCCTGATGTGTTGCGATCAGCACTGGTTGGTCTTCATCAAGTGCAAAGAGATCCTATGGAAGATACTCCCCGGAACGAGCAAAGATATCGTTTAGTAAAAATACATGTAACTATATATTTTGTTTTATTCGTAGCACTGGGTTAGGCTTCTGATATTTCTTTCATTCAACTCAGACCATCTCATTACATTGGCCTTCGTTCGATTTGACAAAGGGTCGAAACGTCAACTTTCTGTATTTTTTACGGGGGCCAGTTTACTAGATCAACTCTGTTGATATTACCAACTAATTTGTGCTACAGATATACTAGTTTCACAGAGGGCCGACAATTGCCTCATTTGCTATCGTACCTTATCTTGTGCGATGGTAAATTTTCTCAACCAGAATGCATTTTACAGTCAGACTGGATAGTTCCGTATACAAAATCATGTAATCTTCTTTCCTGTGCAGGAGTATGAGATTGCATGGCTAGACACCGGCACTTCACGTGGTGGACACAGAACCGGCTCAAGTTGGGAAAGGGAATCATCACGACGCGTAATTCTCTCCTGTGTAGTGCGCCATCCGGAGAGCCTGACCCAGAACAAGATGGACCAGCTACACAGGCTTCACGAATGCCGAAGGGAACGACTCGTGGCCTCGATAAACTTGAAAGGCACTTAGCCACTAACTTTGATTTAATTCAAGACACTTCAGCTCCATTACATTTTCAATAAATTTCATAGCCGCTATGAAATTTATAAGTATAAGTATAAGTACACTTGAAATATAAGTATAAGTTGATCGGTGTCTTTTTTCTTTTATAACGGAACGAACTTGAAGAAATTAATGTATAATAGCTGAGTTTAGTTTTTCTACAAATGTTCGATAGATTCTTTGTGTCATTGCCTTCAACATAATTAATAATTTACGTTCTCGCAGTTACGAAACCAAATCTCAAAAAGATCAATTTCCTCGCCGGCACACGATTTATTTGTTTATTTTCGTTGCTTTGTTTATTTTGTATTACTAAGTAATATATTTCAGTTTCCAATTTATTCTGAGAAATGTTTAATACTTACTTAAAGATTGCGCTCGTAGTCATCTTCGGTAAAATGGTCCGAACAAACAAAACGGTTCTCTTGTTTAGGTAAATTTCCTTCGCGAAAACTTTTATTTTTGCGAGCCACAATTTTCTACGCTACACTTAAACGGGAAGCTTATGAAATTGGACCGAGTCCCTTTTCTCTAGTATTTGTATAGGTATTGTAGCAGTCAACTGCAAGACAGTTTACCATAGTATATAAAGCAAATCCTAACTTTTCACGTGCGGAACACACTCCTTTTTTAGTGAAACGTCATAGCCTCGAATTCATTCGCAAGTTCAAGATGGCGATTTGCTTAACAAAATGGCGGCATTTTGGGCTGACGTTTCAGGGCTGTGTGCAACCATGCCGTGATCCTTTTTAAAATCCACTCAATGCGGGCTTTCATTTAAGGTAAATTTTTTGTAGACCCTTGTTTCCCTTTAAAACTCACAACATAAGTAATAGTTGTGAGGCTGTAAGGTGTAAGGTAGTGAGTTTCTACAGCGTAACTGCTCTATACAGGAAAGTTGGCTGTCTTGACTTCGACTTGTAAACTATCCCTATTTTTAGTGTTTCCAGAATGTACTGTAGAGCGTGCAATCAGCATTTCAGAAAGACAGGGCTTTGAACCCATAAAGTCTTCAAATATTAAGAATTGAAAGGGATGCGATGATAGATGACGTCATAACGCTTGTGATGTCATTTTTGGAGACGTCATATTACATCTTTTAGGCAAAAAATACTCGTTGACTCCGTTCGACGTATGATATTTAAATCGGGAATCTTAACAATTTATTTCAGCTACATTTGTCTTTGCAAGTTGGAAACCAAAAGCTAAAAGTCCTAACAAATTCCTCTAAAGCGAAGTCAATCCATATCTTTAATATCCGCGATACTTCGTCAGAAAGTCAAAAAATGCGCGGAAAAGATGTAATAGCCCTTTTCACGGTTAGTTTTTCTCATTTGTATTACAATATAATCTGGCATGTATATATGTGAGGCAATTTCGGGATATTTTGTAGTTTTAACCCCAAATTGCCTCGCATCCAGGTTAGATTACATTGTGATGCAAATAAGAAAAACTAACCGTGAAAAGGGCTATTGGCATTTGATTTGTTTCCGTCAATAGCAAGCAGTAACAACAACGAACGGTACACCGGAGTTTAGATTTGTTACTATCCGTGTTAAAATAACCGAAACAACACAAAATATTTGAACTTTTATTGTTGTGAAAGTCGATTCTCACTAGAAATGACAAAGTTCGGCGATTAATCGGGAGATTTCAGACCGTAATCTTGAGAGCGGGAGATACGGTCCAAAATCTGGAGTCTCTTGGATTATCCGGGATAGTTGATAGCCCTGGAAAGATATTCAATGTGGCTAATCCTTTAACACATTTTAAATGTCAGAACTCAAACTGTAAGAGATAACATGGACTGTGGCTCTGGTGCTTCTGGAAGCGGTGACACTGAGGTCTTTTGTTGATAAAAAAAAGCAGTATTCAATGATATACTTGCTTTGTCTATGAAATCTTTTAGAGTCCATGAGAAATGATAGCATTTGTTTCATACACATAGTTTACATATTGGTTTATTAACAAGGCGTTGACGGTCCAGCAGATTGGGTCTAAATAACGATACGCAAATTTCCAACAACACATTAATAAAGTTAACTACTTTCGATTAGTTCACGAGTATCGGCGATAGACGTGATAATTGAAAGGGTTTTGTTTCTAAAGAAACTATAATAGCAAGGCATGCGCAGTACAGCGGGAGAATTGTCACCTGAAACTGGAAAGGAGTACTCGGGTTTTTTCCGAATATTCCCGAGTCACCAATGAGCCACCGTACCATCTCTTCGTTGAATAGCTGGTTCAAAGGAAACAGGCATAACAAAAAACTGAAGGTTAAATGCTGTAGAACATTTTTTTTAATGATGTTGTTTATAAACGATGAAATGATATATGAAATGGATCAATTCACGTCGTCGTGATGACGAAGACGGCAAAGAAATGAACCAAAATGAAAAACGCACGTGCAGGGTGTGCATAGTTTTTGTTTTTGCGCATTAGAGGTATTGTTTCATGCCGTTCTCGTAGCCGTCGTCGTCATCCTTGCTTAAGCTCCCTATAGACGATGTTAGGGAGCTTAAGATCTACGACGACAAACGTCGACGAAAACGCCACAAAACAATGATATCATTGGTTAAAAGAGCATAAATAATCGTGCTTCACGTGCAGCACAGATTTTAGCTCATATTTTTGCGGTTCTCTGCGTGACGACGACGTGAAATCACTACGTTTTAGGTTTTGACGACAACGTGAGCATGCAACAGAAAATCTTTCATTTTCTATTTTCAGTCTGAAACCGCTCGTACCAATTTATTTTTAGGATACTTCGCCCACATTGTACGAAGTGAACGTAATGGAATAATCACGAAAGACTTTTACTAGAGCGAAGTTCTATTTTGAGGTGACGTTTTCGTCGACGTCGCCGTCGTAGATCCTAAGATCCCTAATGTGACACCGCCCACCATCGTGGCCGTGAAATCAATTCTTACCCTGGGCAGAGATTTTTCTTTCAAAATGGATGAATCTGAGATTTTCCAGTTAGTCATATGGTTATCCAGGGCTATGAGGCCAACTTACCATTCCTGTGTTAATAAATAACCTAGGTGCACTTGTTTGTATAATAAAAATATCAATAATGAGGTTGATTCATGGTCTCTAGATCTCAAGTGTTCCATTCCATTCAGCATGTAAACGTCCGTTGTTTGTCACAGACCTTCCTAGCTTGTGCGAGTCGAGAACAATGCTTTTAAATTTTGACTTCTATCGTCTGCGATTAATGACCTCGAGAAATCCTGAATGTAATTCGGGTTATCCAGCAATTATCAGTTCGTCTTGTAAGGTAACCTGCCCATTTCCATTTCAGTCTGTCGATCTTTCCTTAGTGCTTTTCTCTGATCCGTTCAGCTGTTTTTCGACCCTTGGTCTCAGGTTAACTCTATTTTTTATATATATTTTTTTTATCAACTGTATGATATTTTTGGAAATATTAACATTTTTCAAGTGGCCGCTAATGGCCACACGCGCTGTATCATTATATCTTGAGGTATTCAAGTTTTCCGGTGCTGGCACCATATCATTTCTGATACCGCATTCCTGACAATACCTATTCATTGAAGAGAGATATCACTGCATGATTGTAAATGTGCCTGTCTCTTTTTTGCCTAATTTTGCCGTTGAATTTAAGATCATGATGCATATGAAAGTGGTCAAAAACAAAAGTGACCATTGTCTTCAAAGTTCCGCATTGCTTTTTGATTGTTCAGTTTGTTCAGTGTCATCTGAATTGAAACAAAAGTGGAAAACAAACTGAATTTAACTGTCAAGCGGCTATCATCTATGCCGTTTAGTTACTCAAACCGCCTAATTCAAATTTCACTGAATCTCGTTAGGGTCCACCATACGAGAAACCAAAAGGAAAACTTGACGAACCAAGCATGAATGGGCTCAAACGCGGAAAATTCTCTGCTTCGTTAATTATTCACCGTCACAGCTGATTTGAACTCCATGTGAAAACCAATACACTTGGGACAGTTATACGCAATCAAATTCAAAATTTTTTAGCCTCCGCGCTGTCGGACTCTAAATATTGAAAGTCTACAAATGTTATCAGCGATTCGTTCCTCTGCTGTGTTTAGGGGATAGCTTTTCACTCAGCAGTCACGACGCGCGAAAACAGCGTAAATGCATGTCGCAATCTCGGAGGTACTAGTGAAGTGGCGAAAAACTAAAACTAATTCATGAACGAAACTGGTCATTATTCTTTAAAGCTATCTTTATGGATGAAGAGAACTTTGAAGATGACGAAACTGCTCTTTCTTCATCAAGCGAAGACGAAATGGTAGATAATTATGGAGGCTGTGCGAGTTCCTATTTAGTTGAAGAACGCGAAAGCTCGAAGAAACTTCTGCCGCAAAGTTTTCGAACGCGCTGGACCAAAGCCGCTAGCGCTCTTGCTATAATATCATTCATTGCAACAACTGGATTCAGTGTGGCAGCATTTATAACTTCTCAAGGAACAGAGAGTTCAGCTGTATTTGCAGCCGGTTTTGACGCTTTCTTCGCAGCTATTAATGTTGTAGCAGTGTGCTGGAGATTTCGAGATGATCTCAACGGGGACATTGGACCAAAGAGGGAAAAAAAGGCAGCTTCTGTCATAGCAGTCACTTTTATTTTGGGAGGTGCAGCCACTGTGGGCATTTCGTTGTATCACCTGAAAATCAATGACCATCCCAAAAAAACTGATGAAATGGTCATCGTGCTCGGTGTTGGATTCGTGATTTACCTTATTTTTTGTTTGCTTCAATGTCATATCGCAGCTTTATTACAGAGTGTATCAATGAAAGCGCTTTCAGTTGATTCTGGACTTGCTGCTGCAATGGATGCTGGGCTTTTGTTATCATCCTGGATTTTTCGCGAAAAGCGAAACCTGTGGTTCCTCGACCACACTTTTGCAGGAATTTTAGGCGTTATATCGTTAGTTTACGGTTTTATATTAATTATTAAAATAATGGAATTACATATAGTCAAAAACAAAGGGTTATTTTCTTTCTTAAAAGAATTTTAGACTCTGGCTTTGCTCGGGTCTATACAATTCTTTAGGGTCGCGTGACATTTTTTTGAAGATTTTTTGATAACAATCTAGGTTAACTGTATGGGTGCGTTCGATTGGGAAATCCGGATTTAGATCTTAAAATCTGGATCTTTGGATTTCTAATCGAACACAAAATCTGAAAACTAATTTTGTCGCACATTCACTAATTGGAAATCCATGTCGGGTACTAAGGATTTCAATTAACAAAATCTGTCGCAAAATCCGTTTTCGGATTTTGTGTTCGATTGGAAATCCGAAAATCCAGATTTTAAGATCTAAATCTAGATTTCCCAATCAAAAGCAAGCACCCTGTATGTCGTTCAGTATAGTGGTTTTAAATACCCGTCTCCGAATACTTAAAAGTTCTTTCAAGTTGTAGCGGGTAATCTTTATGGTAGTCACTGATTTAGCCAATCTAGTTGAAAAACCTGTAAAAAAAATTAGGGAATGATTTCCGTACAGGTCCCTACTTTATTATGCATGCAGAATAAATTAATTATTAATTCGCGCTATTGTTTTGTAGAACAATACGTATACCCAAGAGAACCGATTATATACATGGGTAATTTGTACTTAAGGGATGAATAAAGATGGATCTCATTTATCTCTCCCTCCCTCTATCTCTTCTTTCCCTTCACCGCCCACACCGTTACTGCTTTTCGTCCCAGCTTTCCTCTTTCTATCCCTTCGTCTTGGTCTTTTTTCCAGATCCCGCTCGGCTTTTTCTGCCATTTTATCCCATGATATGTCACTCGTAGCTTGCCTTGAACTCCGACCCACTGTAAACATCTGGATTAGTTGTCCCTGTTCTTCACCACTGACCTAACGTGTCAAGTTGCTAATTCACACCTTGAAAATGATATTTATTTTGAATTCTGGCTGACTATTTACATAACAATGATACGTAATTATATGCACGTGCCGCGCGGAGCTCCTACAATCGAACTTGCACTCGTACGTTACCGTTAAGACTAGAGATCCCTGTTTTACTACTCTTGAAACAACCTATCCCTTTTTAATAATGCTAACCGTAACCCTAATTACGCTTAAAGGCACTGTTTAGGCTTAAGGTTAGTCCCTGTGATAGTTTTAGGTTTTTCAGTATTGCTGTGAACTGCTTTTCCTTCATGCCCCGTGCGTGCGGCTCACTTAGAAGTTCACTGCGTGGAAGAGTGTACCACGCTTACAGTCTGATTGGTGCATCTTTCATGGGAAACTTTAATGCACGAGTTCATTGCAATTAAAATCGTTTCATGTTTCCCTTCTTTTGAAACAAACTTGTGTCTTCGTAATAATCAAGATGGCTAGCGAAGTAAAAGCGTCAGCAAAGGGAGATTTGAACATTTGGAAATTGTCCCCGCTTTATAGCCTATCCCAAGCGGTGCATAGAGTGGTGCAAAGAAAACAATTAACTTTCGTCTTCCGTGTCCAAAACCCGTATGGAAAAGCAGTCAGTTGGCAAAGACAAAGTGCATCAGGAGATGGATCTGTTTCGCGATGCTCAAGAAAAAACTGCAATGGATAACCTTCAATCTGCGAGAACACATAATTTTCTGACAGTAAACTGTCCTTGAAAAAATATTAGCCCTAGCTACCTGTGCCCGGAAAGTTTACAATTGCCTACAAGACAAGGGCTAACATCATCTCACAGTTAACCATCGCCTAAACTTCGTCGACCCAGACAAACGAGCCCACAGTAGGGCATTGAAAAGACATGATGGGGTGTGAAACGAAGTATGCCTCGTACGGGAACTTCCATGGATCTCTACAAAAGTTATTTACTTGGAAGCATCATTGAGCATATTGCCGATCTCTACAAACAGCGATAAATCGCAAAATCCCACTAAATGCACCGTTCGTGATCCTGAATACAGGGAAGGAAGAAAACATACACTTTGCAGTGTCTCGGCGAATTCGTAAGCCGACGACAGAAAGAACAATTTCACGATAAAAAGAGCATTTTTTTATGACAGTACTTTTATTTGGTTTGTTTGATTATGTTTGAGAATCTGAACCCTATTACGACGATTGCTTGAAACTCCACTTCTTGCGCTTATTCTAAAATTGAAAAATGGGTAAAATTGCAGGAAAAAATGTTCGATTTTCCGTATTTCAGTCAGAAGTTCGACCGGTTTTTTCAAAGTCCATTTGGACTTGCAAAAAAAAAACCTGTAGAGAAGAAAGAACAAAGCGCCACAGTCCCAAAAGACATCTATTGTTATCGCTATTGTTTTCTTGAAACAAAGGAGCATAATGAAGTAGGGATCTGTGCGGAAATCTTGCCAAAATTAATTGTAAAAATAAGTTGTTCGTTTACTTTTAATGAAAAGTAGACAAGGTGATTTTAAAGCGGAAATAATAGATAGTGTTTATAAAGTTTCCGGATATTTTGGTATGGTATGCATTGATTTAATCGTTTGAATTGATTCACCTAACTGCAAATAATTTACGGAAATGAGAAAAAATTTTGGAGTGTTTCTAGCAAAAAAGGTAAAGACAGAATTGATAAAAAGGTCCTTTTTTTTTTAATTGCGGTGAAACATGTACAGTTTATTGAAAGTGATGTAACTTATGGCCAAATTTAAAGTCGGAGTGGCCAATGAAGCAAATTCATGCACGCGGCGCTGTCAGTGCACGAGCAAATCCACGATTAGTTTCAATACCTCTGATTGGTTGAGAACTTGACCCGAGAAGTTTAACCAGTTACCAAGCTAAGAGGAGAAAAGCAAAACCAAAAGCGATCCCGTCCCTCAACAAACGCCACTCCGTTGAAAAAAAAAAAAGCCAGATTCCACATAACTAAGAAACAGAGCATGTTGCTTTTCAAATTTTATATTTTTAATTTGATTTTAATGACGATGTTTCTCTTGTGCCACTTGGCTTTTTGCATATCTTGTCCAAGTTCTACTCCATGCATGGGATGGCGTTATGTTGTATGAATTCAACGTAAATCAAGAAACATACTTCGGGAAGGATTTGGGGAATAAAAATAAGGATTCTAATGATTTTTTTCCCGGGGTTTGAAGCGATTCCTGTTGTCTAAATGTGAATACTAAGTTGAGAACAAGATTTTTTTGCCATCTTTTCCCCACTTGTCTACTTTTTATAGGTCTCTTATTAACTGAAGCTGATTGGTTTAAGTAAGACACAAGTAGAACACAGAAACTACTGAACGAAAGTACTCTCAGGAGAAGTATTGATATTTACATACATTGTTTACAGATGGCAGTGAATTTGCTTTTATTCATTTAAGTCATTATTAAGGTCTAAACAATAGACCTTTTCGGCTTGTACATTTTGTTTTCCCAATACAGATCATGTGATAATACTCAGAGGGTTTGGTCTTTTGTTTTGTTCATTAAAATGAGGGCATGCAAGCATGAATATGCCTGCATGCACTCTTTTTAATGAACAAAACAAAGGACCAAGCCTCCTGAGTATTATCACATGATCTGTATTGGGAAAACAAAATGTTCAAGCCGAAAATGTCTATTGTGCTGTTTTGCGATTAGCGTCTTCGAAACTAAGCGATAGCAAGAGATCATTCAGTCGGTGCAAGCAAACTACGCAACGTGTATGTCACCGACCAGCGAACAACCTTAATTTATGTCGATCACTCTTTGTGTATAGCCAATGAGAGCAAACTCAAGCATAGGTCTGACTATATTTACGACATTCCAGTCATTTTACGACTCTCTGCGGCCTCATTAAAAGAGCGGGAACGAGAGCCACAACAGCGGTATCAACATTAAACATTACCACCAAGTTTTATTGTTAAATTTCCATATTCCTTTTTGAAAGAGATCAAATGACGTGAGTTAATTGATGAAAGCCATATATTTGAACTGCGGAGAGAATCAAGCGAAGAGTGTAGGCGGGATGGCCGGGTCCCACTCAAGTCGGAATTTTTCAAGCTTTCCTTTCGTTACTGTTCAAGTAAAGTTTATTACTGCGATGATCTACGTGCATCTTAACTTTAAGAGAGTCATGGTGCACGTGCAGTCATATACTTACTTAATTGATCACTTCCCACAGGGGCTTTTCAATGCCAATGATACACAGACAGAATATAATTATTTTAAGAATCAGAGCCGAGCCAGTTGGTTATTTACAAGCCACTGCAGCCAAGAAGTTGAACCAGGAATTGCCACAGGATCAAATTCAACGAGTGCTTATTCGAGTGCTTTGGTTGGCGAGACAAATTTCCTTGTGCTTGCCCTACGTCCCGTTTTCACACAACACAAGCGTCAAAGCAAGCGTCAAGGCAAGCATAAGCGAAGTCCTGTGTTCTTATGCTTGCGTCAACCCCTTTCTCTCGGTGAAATAATTAAGCGCTCTTATGCTAATGCTAATGAAAACCAAGCTTAAGTCTTAATTTCCAAAGGACGGCAGGCTAATATTCATATGAAAGAACTCCCACTTGCACCTATTTCAAAGTAGACACATTTAAAAACTTGCAAATGATTTTATTCTGGAGACGCATGATTCATCTGGGATGAAATTTGGCAAGTATTTAGTTCTTTGTCTGACAACTCGTGGTCTGTCTAGCTAGTATA